>NC_084956.1:830962-960962 GCF_949316205.1 Platichthys flesus
GTCATAGATATATATAAACACTAGATGTCTCGTCCGCGTTGCCAGCCAATGGAGTCGAACGTCCGCACATGGCGGCCATCTTGCCACAGGCAGCTCGCTCACCCATAACATTGTGTTGGTACTTTTTAATTAACTATAACTTGCTCAATTTTCAACCGATTTTTAAACGAATTGGTTTGTTATAAATGCTGGAGATGTAGTTATGACACTGCATACTTATTAAAAATTATGTTATGTTCTAAAAAATTGAATAATGTTCTTAAAAATTGGTACAAGATTTCCCTCTACAAATGAGATGTATAATTATGAATAATAATAATTATAACCATGGGTTTTCATATGGAAATATCATTAAACAGAACAGATAGGGGCAATAAATACACACATGCACAAGGTTTTTATGTTAAATAAATATATAGGCTACTAAAACTCAACATACAGAATGGCAACATGAGATATATGTATACTTTTATAATAGCAATATTACTAATATAATAAAATAATTTGAATTATCACATGTTTAGTTAAAATAAGTAATAATTCAAATTATTGTATTATATTAGTAACATTCTTTTTATAAAAGTGACATTTATTTGCAGTAAAAAAAAGGTGTAAGATTTCCATTTACAAATGTACATAAAGAGATGCTGCATGTTGAAAATCCTCCCCTTTAGAGAGAACTAGACTACTGGGGAGGTATACAGATGGAGGACAGACATAAAAAATGACCCAGATAGTGAAATCAATGGAAATCTATAATATTTACTAACCTCTGAAGAGGCTGGTGATATACGCCTAAAACGCTGATATGATATGATAATGGTGATTCTTAGGTGAGTCGCATCGACTTTGTAAACGTTATTTTTTCTATTTGCGGTCTGACTGAGACGTTGATTGTACCGGCTGTGGTGATCGGATCTTGAAATGGTTTACATCAGTGAAATCAGAAAAATCATAGCTTTAACGATATGTTGCTTTAGTACCTGGCTGTACTGGTAAAGGATTTATTTACGTCTGTAAATAACTTTGTTTGACGCTGATCGGTAAAACAGCGCAGGGAACCAAAAGTGTGGTGCAAAGATCAGTTCTGTAAAACCGTGGTAACATTTGGCTAATGCCCTTTGAAAAGGACTGTTTTATTGAGCTGCTGTCCCATGTTGTTGCTCTGTAAGTTCAGTGTAGCAATTTAAGCGATGTGGTGTAGCCTTATTTTAAAAAACAGTGACACAACCAATGTCAGCAGCGTATGGTGGTGGCTGTCTATGCCATACTGCGTGTCGGCGATGTGCTCCCCAAGCACAAACACATCCTCTGACCCGATCCTCTTCCGCACATGACCTACAGCAGTTTGATGGGCTGTGATCGTCCGAAACTCGATGAAGCCTGGCGAAGGACCCACTCTGCTGCCCTGACGACCTTCACTGTGCCCTCTGATGGAATCACCAGGCCTCCATTGTTTCTTAGAGACAACAGGTGGTAGCTCTGGTCCTTGATGGCAGATGCAGCGTCTGTCACCAGGCTGGCACGGCGGACATCAAAAGACAGCTTCTTCAGAGCCCGTCGCACAACAAATCCTGAAATTTGAGTTGGTATAATAATATCATAACTTATAATAAGCGTGGAGAAATAAAGGGGACATTTCTCTTTTTGGACTATCATCAGATTGTTTTCCCACAGATTTGACTATTGGCTCTATCGGTTATAGGCGAAATTGACATTCAGTCAGCCTTTACCTGAAATGTACACAAGAGCGTTGTCCACAAGACCATCGAAGCGGACAGGAAGGTAGCTGTGGTCATGGCTGTGGATGAGGGGTAGAGTGGTCGTCCTCCAACCTGAAGGTCGGCAGTTCGATCCCCAGTCTGAACAATCTGCATGCTGAAGGGTCCTTGGGCAAGATGCTGAACCCTGAATGGCCCCCATAGAATAACAAAGTGCTGGGATAGATGCACTGTATGAATGTGTGTGTGATTGGGTGAATGTGAAACTGTAGTGTAAAGCGCTTTGAGTGGTCATCAAGACTAGAAAAGCGCTATATAAATACAAATCCATTTACCATTTACCATGTACTAGGTCAGGAATGTCAGCAAACGGGGATGGAAGATCTTCTTCTCCTCCTGCTGCAAAGGACATATCTACAGCCGATAGGCTTGTAGAGGTGTCGATGACCGCTGGTAGGGACTCTGTCTCATCCTGCGCTGTCACATTGCCTCGGCATGGTTTAACAACTCCACACCGGGCCATCAGCTTCCTAAAGATGTACTTGAACTGGCTGGCATTAGGGTTGTTATTCCAGCCACCTTAAAAAAAAAACAAGATATTCAAGTATATTACACAGATATTCAATATATGAATATAAAATGTTTGATGCTTAAAAAAAAAGACAACTAGCCACCCCTGAATGATCTTTCCAAATAAATTAAGTGGAATGACATTATCCAACAATTCAGAAAAAAAAAAAACATATGGACCAACCAACTGAAAACAATACAAGCTTTGTGTCACCAAGTGACAGTCTCACTGCACATGCTCATGTCTTCCTGTCTCAGGCAGAGGGGGGGATTTTTTATGTAGTAGCTTGAAAAGGGAAATTCTAACACAAGCTTTGTGTCACCAAGTGACACAAAGCTTGTCACCACCTGTGGTCACCACCTGTGGTCACCACCTGTGGTCACCACCTGTGGTCACCACCTGTGGTCACCACCTGTGGTCACCACCTGTGGTCACCACCTGTGGTCACCACCTGTGGTCACCACCTGTGGTCACCACCTGTGGTCACCACCTGTGGACAGGTGTTGTAAACTAGCATTTATGCTAATACACTGTAAACAAAGCATCTGGTTCGTCCAATGACATTGTCATGTCCATGTCCAAATAAAATAAAATCAATCAAGTGTTGCGGTTGGTAAATAAAAATTATTAACACTACCAGATGCTCTGATGGAGAAGTTCCAAGTGGTCCTGGCTGAATCTGTAGGTCAAGACATATCGCTGTCCTTCAATTAGCACAGGAACCATCGCCAGCAACGTGTCAATGTTTATGATGTAGCCCAGGACAGAGAGGAACCTTCAAAGGCAAATATTGTATTACTATGATGATTTTGCCAAAACAGGACACAAGAAAGCAGGGATGCAAACTAATAGTATAGGCTGAAAATAGTGAATGCTCCCAGTGCAGCACTTCTCAAGGCAGACACAAATCCACATTTCAAACAATTCACTTCATTGCCATTGGAAATCATGTGAAACCTCAGTTAAATCATGTGCAGCTTAAGTTATATTGAAAAGAAAGAACAATTCTGCCTCTCCCATAAATGTAAAATTACTCGGTACTAGCCTAGCCTAGCCGTGGTACACAACTAAGCTGAACGATTAAGTCGTTTTTCGGAGAAATGTTCAAGCTTCCAGAATTATAACCACATTAATAACGTTTGTAAGAAACCAAACCATTTGTAAATCCGTCAAGATTTCAGCGAGATAAGAGTGTAAGTGTTTGAGCAGATCACTGACCCTACCTCAGGTACCACAGATCCTTCCAGAAAGCCTGCCTGTGGCAAGATGGCCGCCAGTGATGACATTCTAGGCTCCGCCGGAAGACATCTAGTCTTTATATATATCTATGGTCCTGTCTCCCTGTCTCCGCTCGTCCCTCTCGCCCGATCTCATTTTCTCCCTCAGATTAGATCTCAGATTTCACTTTTCACTTGTGCCTCGACCATCTGTCCCCCCCCCTCTAAAAAAACACAAACACCTACCCCGGCTCCTTCCGACTCTTCCATTTCAATCAGCTGCTCCCTGCTCCTTCAGAACATGAAACTGAATCTCATCAGGCCCGCAGGATTTTCACTACTCTGTCAAATAGATCAAAACAAACAGTTTTCACCAGTGACAAGAAAAATTAAGATTGAGGAGAAAAAGGAGTAAAAAGAAATTCCTCCTCCTCTTCTTCATCCTTTTCCTCCTTCTCCTCATCCATCTCCTCCTCCTCCTCCACCTCCTCATCCATCTCCTCCTCCTCCACCTCCTCATCCATCTCCTCCTCATCCATCTCCTCCTCATCCATCTCCTCCTCCTCCACCTCCTCATCCATCTCCTCCTCATCCATCTCCTCCTCCTCCTCCTCCTCCTCCTCCTCCTTGTCTGGATTCTGTTAAAATGTTACAGGGAGGAAATGAAACCAGGATTCTTTTCTCCTGGAAACCTGATAACTACTGAGATGGAGTTCTGCAGTGAATCATTCTTCTCAGCAGGAGCATGAATCCTGCGTGTGTGAGTCGACTCCCAGTTGACTCCCAGTTGACTCCCAGTTGACTCCCAGTCCGACCAGTTAGTGACCGACAGCCTAGCAGCAGCAGAATCAATAAACCAGCAGGGACTTCTTTCATCCATCACAGTAACTGTCTTATTCCAATGAAACTCTGTTTCTCTCACTTCACCTCCGTCCATCACGTCTCCTCCCTCCATGTGTGTGTGTCTGTGGAGATGGAGGGGGGGGGGGGGGGGTGCTGCTGGAAGTATTCACAACAGATCAAATATCCTGATATTAATATTACATGATGATAATAATTTACAATCCTGCAGTAATTAATTCCCCCACAATGCTTGTGTTTAATGCACATGTTAAAATTAATTGTTTGCGATTTATGGGTGGGGGGGGGGGGGGTGCACCAGGATTATGTTTCATTGCAATAAGGGCCTGTTGTCATCCTGGGTCATGTGCGTCTGTATTCTCTCCAGTGACCAGCAGGGGATGAAATACGTATTTTCTATGAGAAGATGATTCTACTTGTTTATTTTTGATTTATAACATCAGAAACATTTTCACTGTTGAGTGAAACAGAACCTAGAGATCCGTCAGATAGATCTGATTTGTCCTGTGGACACATTGGTTGAACAGGGTGATGGCCGACGGAGGGGGGGGGGGAGACATAGTCCTGAGAGTTTGGCGCCACCGTGTCGCCAACCGACCACCGGACACTCCTGTTGAACACAGCTGATTGGACAAGGACTCAAATCAACAAACTTGTCTCACAGTGAAACATCTGAGACCCAGCAGCTTGAATATAAGACACTAAAATACACGTTATATACAAATTTAAAACATGAACTAGTCCCGGCCACATGAGCTATGATTAAATATGATTAATACAAAGCGACAGAATTACATAACATCTTTGAGAGCAACAAGATTCACAGCTGACGACATGAGACATTGGAGACATCCGGTTGTAGCTTTGCATCTGATTGGGAATGTGATTTTCATAGATTGTGTCAGAGATGGTTTTGTCCTGTTTGTGTTTGTGTAGGAGAAGGGGTTTCACAGCAGTGATTCTCAGGTGAACTCAGGTTCAGTAAATAACTCTGAGTTCTCTGTCCATGCGTCTCCCTGCCGGCAGCAAACTGAAACCAGCTCAGTGAATGTCAGAGACAGCAGAAGGCGTCGGGCGGGGGGGGGGGGTGGTGTAAACACAGGCTGCTGTTTACCAAAGGTCACACGCCCAGCTGGGGTCAGACTGTCACCACGCTGCACCTGGAGGTTTGTACAAGTTCAAGAAGTCGCTGTTCAAACCTGCAGCCGCTCAGCAGCCTCCGGAGAGATCTTCTGTTTTCTGTTTGTTCATCTGGGATCTGTTGATTCCATCTCTCTCTCCTGATACAAGAGATGAATCCTGGACTTTGCACCTCGACCTGTATCAGCACAGTTAAAAAATAGAAACTTATTTAACGTCTTATCAGCTGTTTTCTACTAATCCTTTAGAAAAGTGGTGATTTGCTGGTAGTAATTCTCGACGCTAGCGCCACCTCTCAAAGCTGAAAACTGAAGTATAATATTCAATCTCTCTTGGCACCAGACAATCTGTTCAGCAACATGAACAACATGCTTGTTTTAGACGATTGGATAAATCAAAGGCTCTGAAATGAGAACTGTCTCACTGAGGACATCTGGGAAAAGGTCTCATTTGCAAACTGTGCAAGGATCTGAGCGATCTCTACAAAATGCTGTACAAGATGTACCCTATATTCACTGTGTGTGTGTGTGTGTGTGTGTGTGTGTGCGTGTGCGTGTGCGTGTGCGTGTGCGTGTGCGTGTGTGTGTGTGTGTGCGTGTGTGTCTTCCTGCCATAGTCTGCTATTGCCAGGGTCCTGAGGGAGAGGCAGGCGGCCATCTTGGCTCTTCAGTCACGTCGAGAGACTCGAGAAATCCAATAGGCTCTTAGAAACCAGGCCCTGAGTGTGTGTCTAACATGATTCAGTAGATCCAGACTGGGAGTCATTGATCCTCCACCAGTAAAGCCTGAGCACTGGTCACATAAAACCACATAGATTGTGGACTGGGCCCAGTGCAGCTGATCTGACCACCTCTGATCTGTCACTCAGCATGACGGACACCCACTGGTTCAGATGACATGTGGTTAGTGTGAGGACGAGTGTGAACAAGCACGTGCACAGGACTCAGTTCACGTGCACAGGACTCAGTTCACGTGCACAGGACTCAGTTCACGTGCACAGGACTCAGTTCACGTGCACAGGACTCAGTTCAAGTGCACAGGACTCAGTTCACGTGCACAGGACTCAGTTCACGTGCACAGGACTCAGTTCACGTGCACAGGACTCAGGAGTCTCAGGGATTCTGAATGAAGCTTTTATTTAACACCGACTACGCTTAATAAATCCTTACTTTTAAATATATATGAATTCAAGTAAATTACATATTTAGTTTCATTATTTATTTGCCCCTGGTGTCTTTTCTTTGTTGTTGGATTGTCGGATCAACATCAATTTGACAAATATAGAAATAAGGATATTTAGACCTTTGCAAGGATCTTTGTGTCGGTGACTCAGTGGTTTTATTTCCGTGCTGTGTAGTTGTCTTAACCTCGTGCACATGATTGTTGTCGTGAAGCCGTGTGTTTGTGTAGCTGCAGAGTCACACGGGTCCATTACTCGGCTCCAGATCCTCCTCAGGTTGCACCTCTGAAACCTCAGCAGTTCTATTCTGAGAGGTTTGATGCCCTCGGTGCCGAGCTGCCTGGAAAACAAACCATTACAGTCTGTGTGTGTGAGAGAATGAGAAGCTCCCAGTCCATCCATCACTCCCAGTCCATCCATCACTGGGATGTCACAGCTCCAGGCTCTCACTGGCATCACAGAAAGAGGCTTTATTATTGATGCTTGTAATATTTGTGCTGTTTCCATCTTTATTCCACGAATTTGGTTTCCATGAAGGAACCAGCTAGACATCACAGGAGCTGTCTGTTATCACACGTGCACTATGAACAGCTCGTGCACGTTTTCACCTGCAGACCAGTCGTCCTCTGCTCAGCAGGATCCACGCGTTGCTCCAAATGAAATCTTCCAGCCAATTAGCAGCATCGTTGCTCCCACAGTGTCTGACTGGTCTGAGGACGGAGCTTCTCCTCCCACTGGGAATCCACCTGTTCACTCCAGCTCCCACAGTGTCTGACTGGTCTGAGGACGGAGCTTCTCCTCCCACTGGGAATCCACCTGTTCACTCCAGCTCCCACAGTGTCTGACTGGTCTGAGGACGGAGCTTCTCCTCCCACTGGGAATCCACCTGTTCACTCCAGCTCCCACAGTGTCTGACTGGTCTGAGGATGGAGCTTCTCCTCCCACTGGGAATCCACCTGTTCACTCCAGCTCCCACAGTGTGTGACACAGTCTCCTCCACCTGACTCTCTGTGGTCTGGAGCTCAGTGGGAACTCGGAGTTCTCTGGTTTACTTTCTTTACATTCTGTCCAGAATGCGTTTACAAATATACAGTTACAGATGGAAATACAGTTTTCTCCCTCAAGGACGATATGTTTTCCATCAGCAGTTTGTTCATGATAGAATTCATGTGTTTGTGAAATCATCAAACCAACATTAGTCTACGTAGAAGTTGTGTTTCCCCTGTTGAGCCCCCTGGTGGCAGGTTGCTGTATAACCAGGGGTCGTGTGAGTCCGGAGATCAAAGCTCTGATAATCAACAAACTCAAAGTCGTTTCTATGAACCAGCTTCAAACGTGTCTAATGAACCTCTGCAGCTGATCTGATGATAAACACCAGTTTACCTGTTAGCAGTACACATCTCCCACAAACTCCACAGGCTGTGTGTCTCTTTGCATCAACAGGGACTGTTTGTGCAGCAGTGTCCTGTTAGTGTGTGCGTCACTGAGAGAATCCTCCTGGCTGCGTTTAGGAATCTGTTTTATTTAGCGAGTGGAACGAGAGAATGTGGGAGAGAAGAGTTAAATTCCTGGAGCAGATGGGCCGATAATTATGGAGTCGCACATAAAGCAGACCAGAGAGGAAACAATTTCTCAGTCGGTTGCGCGTGCACACAAGTACACACACACAAACACACACACAAAGGTAAACCACACAAGTGCATTGCACACACATTAGTTACAGACTTCTACTAGTTTCATACCGTTCTGCAGCTTTGATCCTGGTAAGAGGTGCATTACGGTAAATACACACACAAGCACAGACTGGTTACTGACACACACACACACACACACACACACACACACACACACACACACACAGTGTTTTGCCAGCACCTGCAGTTTAAACATCAATAAATACAGAGTTATATTCTCCTTGTTTTGCTCTAATCGTTGAACGAGGTCACCGACAGTTCAGCAGAGAAGGAAATTTGTTGCTGAATATCTTTGTGTTACTTTTCCACACGTTGACGATTTGATCTATAGAAGCAGTTTATTTAGCAGCGTGTTCATTATTTATTGATATGATGTGTAGTTTCTGAGTGAACTTATATTTCACATGACACAGGTGAGGTGGAAAACGTTGTGTTTGCTTCTCGGAGGAGAACTTTTCACACGCTACACCAGTGATTCTCTCATAAACAGCTCTCCTTCAGGTTCTGGTGCTTCATGGGTGTTTCTAGGCAAAATACACAATCACAGCAGTGGGAGGTGTGTTGTTGCATGTGTGTGTGTGTGTGCGCGTGTGTGTGTGTGTGTGTGTGTCTTAGTGGGAGAAGTGAGGTTGCCAAGTCACGAGTTGTTTACCTTCAAGGCAAGGTCACACATTGAATCTCTATCTTTGTGCTGCTGTCTCTGTATTACACAATGACACACACACTCACGTACACACACAGAGACACACACCCATATATATAACACGTATCACATATTACAGTGTACATACTGTACACACAAGTAGTCACAGTCTGTCCTCTCTGCTGTTTTACTTCATCGGATATTTGAACATATGATCTCTAGATCTCTACAGGACCGAAATCTGTATTGATTCCATTGAAAGGGTATTTTGGGCTTTGGATATATATTTTGTTTTTGTTATAAATAATTCAGAAAGCACATTTTTCAACCCATATTTGTCTTATTTTAAGACAAACAAATAAATAAAAAATCATTAACCTTTGGTTCAAATTTGAGAAAAACAGGTTGTTGATTTCCATATTCATGTGAGATTCAACACCTGCCCACACACTTCTAAAAAGTTCACACATTCATTATTCATGAGCCAAAAGAGCTTTTGAGTTTCTCCACATTGGATTATGAAAGTTTAGTTCTTCTTCTCCTTCACTGCGTTCCTCTATCGTCTGACGTGTGCAGATATGAAATGTGCTGATGTGGACGTGTCACCTTGTGTGTAAAAAGCATGTTTGAATGACAGACATGAACTTGTGTGTCACTCTTGTTGGCTCCGGCTGTGTGTGAGTGTGTGTGTGTGTGTGTGTGTGTGTGTGTGTGTGTGTGTGTGTGTGTGTGTGTGTGTGTGCAGGGAGGTCATGACATTTTTACCTGCTCTGGGTTTGGGATTGATTGACAGGTGTCCGGTGACATCAGGGAGGAAGCGGGTGCTTTGTCACATCCGGCTCTCGTCACTGTCACATAATGATGATGTGAGTTATTCTCAGGGAAATGCAGTGTGTGTGTGTGTGTGTGTCTGTGTGTGTGTGTGTGTGTGTGTGTGTGTGTGTGTGTGTGTGTGTGTGAGAGAGAGTGTGTGTGTCTCCAGGCTCCGGAGGGAAGTTTTATAAACTGTGGATTTAAAGTTATTAAACTAAATCTGTACATTCAAAACTGTTGAATTTACCAAATGCCACAAATACAAAAATACAATTATACTAAATATGAAACACTTTTATTAATTCACTTATGGGAATTAGAGCAGCCCAGTCGGTCAATAGAGTGACAGGAGCTGATCTGGGATCAGCCTTCTGACATCAGTCCAGAGAATAAAGCTCAGACTGGAATTAACTTTTATTTGTATTGACTCTCTTTGAGTTAGGGTGTACAAATGTGTGTGTGTCTGTGTGTGTGTGTGTGTGTAGTGAAATGTGTTATTCCTCTCTAAGTTTAGATGAAGAAGAATAACACAATGTGAAGGTGAAATGAATGTGGTAAAGAGAGGGCAGACTTTCTACTCTCATCCATCAGAAGGTGATGATTGGTCCATTCAGCCACAGGAAGCTGAGCCTGTGTGTTTATGATCATAGTAAAATGACAGTTTTCTCAATCTGAGCTGTTGCCTGCAGACCTTCATGTAAACCTGGTTTCTCCACCTTCTTCATTTCCACCCTCAGTCGACCTTAGAGTCTGTGACTTAGACCTCGTTCCTTTATCTCAGCCACTCTCTGGATTAGCTGAGATAATCCCACTCCTGTGGAACCATAATTAAATCTGCTCAATCTGGGATTGTATGTGGATTTGCAGCAGATTGCAGAGACTCATAAACATCTGTCTCCTAAACGTCTGATTCCTTCAAGATCCACGAATCATTCTCTGAGAATTCAATGAAAATGAAAAAGTATTTTGTTATATTAAAGATAAAGTGTTAAAGGGAGTTGATGGTGTAGAGTTGTTTGGTGTCTCATTCTCCATCAGTCCCCTGAGTTTCAGTGAAGTCTGAACATCTCCTCTCTCCTGAAGCTCATGAAGCAGGAGCTGGTACTCTGCTCTGCTCCTTCTCTTCACCTCGGACTGAAGACACACCGAGCTGGTTGCTCATCTGACTTGTGAATTGGTAGAAGGTTGTGACCTGGGTAGAATCTGTAATGTTTGATCTGGAGCCAACTAGAGCTGAGTACCTGAGGGGTTCCTCAGGTACTCCAGACCTCTGGGTTCCTATTGATGATGATGAGCTGCTCCTCATCTTCCTCCGTCCTCCACACTCTCTGGTTCCTGCGTCCAGCTCCAGGACAGATGAGGCTTCTGCTTCTCAGCGATGTGTTCATCACTTTCACTCATATCGATTCTGTACGACTTATTATGAATCTATATGAAGCTCTGGCCTCGCTCTTCATCATGCAGATGGATGAGTGCAGCGCTCGGACATTTGGTTCAAACTTGTCCTCAAACTTTTCTTGAGAAAAATGAAAGTTCAACCCCAGAATGACTTGTAGCAGTTTATCTGACCGACTCAATGGATCAAATCTATTTGAGCACGACTGCTCAGCTGATCGTGAATCTGTGGTGGCTGTCTGCGTCATGTTCTTCTCTGCAGGTAGAAATGAAACAGACACCAGTCAGTGTGTACATGTCAACACGCCTGCATTGACCTCTGCCCCCCCCCCCCTCCCCCCAACAGCCAATCAGGTGGCTCCCACCGGGAACAGCTTCTGTTTTCTTCAGTCACAAACTCTCCTCCTCCTCTTAGAATCCAGATCAAATAAACTTCATCAAAAACAACATTGTTGATTTAGATAAAATCCAGATACACAAGGTGATAGAAGACATCTCCTGCTTCTCCTCCTTCCCTCTTATCGCCTGTGGCACTTGTTGGATTTTCCTCTTTCAGAAGATGATCATGTTCTGTGGTGTCGTCCGGACCTGCAGCAGATTCTCCTCTCTCCACTGGAGCTCAGGAAATCACCTGATGAGGAGAAACTACAGATTCTCTTCTTCACTGTGCTCAGGCTCTCAGGCTCTCAGGCTCACCACCTCTCTCATCTTACTTCTCTTTAGCCTCCTGTCAGTTTGTGATTTATACAGGTGTGTCTGTGTGTCTGTGTGTGTGTGTGTGTGGCCGTGCTTTTTAAATAGTGTGTATCGGTCAGTTTCTATGTCCGGATTGTCTCTGTGTGGTTTTATGACTCCACTCTGCCAAAAGATCTGGCATGCCTTTGTGTCAGATTACGTGTGTGTGTGTTTGTGTGTGTGTGTGTGTGTGTGTGTGTGTATGAAATACGGAGAAAGACAAACTGAAGGAGCAAAGAACACACACACACACACAAGTGTTATGAGCTACTGTTCTGGTTTCATCTGTTTGTGTGTTTGTTTGTGTGTTTGTGTGTGTGTGTGTGTGTGTGTGTGTGTGTGTGTGTGTATTTGTGTGTGTGTGTGTTTGTGTGTGTGTGTCTGTGTGTGTGTGTGCTCCCTGAGAGGAAGAGATCCATTTCAACTCATCCGATGATATCAAAGAGCCGCGAGTGTTCACACGTTTCTGTCGTCCTGTGAACGAATCCCTGACCTGAGAACTATCTGCTCCACAGACTAAGATTAGACCAGTGTTACTGGAACAACTGGGGGGGGGGGGGGGGTCGATGGTTCCACAGCAGAACGACTCATGCTGGTTTGAATCAACACTTTCATTCCTCCTCTTTTTCAGTTTACATCACTTTCTAACCTTGTTTGGATAAAGAGCTTTATGTTATTCATTGTCATTATTGATTGATTGATTGATTGATTGATTGATTGTTTGATTGATTGATTGATTGATTGATTGATTGTTTGATTGATTGATTGATTGATGGACGTGAGCAGCAGCTTTCAGACCAGTGACCATATAAGTGTCTGTGTAGATGTAAAGACAGGAGGAGGACAGACGGAGACATGTTCATCCTCACGCTGCCGGGCCCTGACCTGTCGGGGGTGTCTCACTGACTGTAAACAATCGTCCACGTATACATGACCGTATATGGACAGAGGTCAGGGGGTCACGTGGTCTTATATGGGCACACGTTTACTGTACAGCTTCCTGGAGATACACATACGCAGCTGATTTATCTGCCCGGTGCATAATTCAGAAAATAAAGAACCACTACATCATTCTCTTTACTCCCAGTGCTGGATCCTACATCTCCCACAATGCAACATCTCTTAGTTCATTCAGCATTAACTGGGTTATTTCATATTTAATAAGATAATAGAGAAAAAAAATTAATTTCATTTGTGAGGGTTTTATCATTCAGGACATTTGAAGCTTCACCTCAACGTGGGTTCTGTTTTATAAACTGTGGACGTGAAGAGAGAGAGAGAGAGAGAGAGAGGTTTGTTAATTCAAAATCAAAGAAGAAATCATAGAAGAAATCATAGAAGAAAAGATGTTTGAGATCTTCCCTGAGAATCGGCAGGTTTCCATAGTAACATATTCATATTTCCAAAGGAGAGGTTTTAAAAGTTGTTGCTCTCTGCAGCTCTCCCCTCTCTCTCTCCCTCTCTCTCTCCCTCCCTCGTTCTATCCATCCTCTCATCCTCTCATCCTCTCATCCTCTCATCCTCTCATCCTCTCTTCCTCTCATCCTCTCTTCTTCTCATCCTCTCATCCTCTCTTCCTCTCATCCTTTCTTCCTCTCATCCTCTCATCCTCTCATCCTCTCATCCTCTCTTCTTCTCATCCTCTCATCCTCTCATCCTCTCTTCCTCTCATCCTTTCTTCCTCTCATCCTCTCATCCTCTCATCCTCCAATCCTCTCATCCTCTCTTCTTCTCATCCTCTCATCCTCTCATCCTCTCATCCTCTCTTCCTCTCTTCCTCTCATCCTCTCTTCCTCTCATCCTCTCTTCCTTTCTTCCTATCTTCCTCTCATCCTCCCATCCTCTCATCCTCTCTTCCTCTCATCCTCTCTTCCTCTCATCCTCTCATCCTCTCATCCTCTCATCCTCTCTTCCTTTCTTCCTCTCTTCCTCTCATCCTCTCTTCCTTTCTTCCTCTCATCCTCTCATCCTCTCTTCCTCTCTTCCTCTCATCCTCTCATCCTCTCTTCCCCTCTTCTTCTCATCCTCTCATCCTCTCATCCTCTCTTCTTCTCATCCTCTCTTCCCCTCTTCTTCTCATCCTCTCATCCTCTCTTCTTTTCTTCCTCTCTTCCTCTCTTCCTCTCTTCCTCTCATCCTCTCATCCTCTCTTCCTCTCATCCTCTCTTCCCCTCTTCTTCTCATCCTCTCATCCTCTCTTCTTCTCATCCTCTCTTCCCCTCTTCTTCTCATCCTCTCATCCTCTCATCCTCTCTTTTGCCGCCGGCGTCTGATAGGAAACTGGTTGCCATGGAAACCCAGCCACGCTATAGCTGCCTGTTGCCGTGGCAACAGTCCGACCCCTTCTCTTATGATTTTCCATAAATCCACAGAACTCTGAACGACTCAGTTTTCTGTCTCAAATTCATCTCAGGTGCTTTTAATCTGACTTTCTTGTTATTTTTTAGATATTGAATATTGATTTGTTGTAACTGTATGAAGGTCTTATAATATTATCCATTATATAATAATGGATAGAACCGTGTTTCCAGGAGGATTCATATTCAAAATCACAAAATATGAAATACAAGGAATCCACTTGAACACCTGTTCCACCATCAGATGTGAATATGATGGAGAATCAGAGAATAAGTCCTGGTTTTATTTCATCTTCCACTAATATCCAACAATGTTTTACTGGATTTTGTTCTGTATAGATTTAACTGAGGTGAAATCTTATAAAGGAGAGAGGGAGGAAGAAAAAGAGAGATGGAAGAGAGGAGAAAAGAGAGGGGAAGTCGTGTTGATATATTTGAGCTCATTAAGTTTATTAGGTTTAAACACTCAGGATCAAAACACTCGTGTTTCACTGAGATGCCAACAGGGGGGGGGGGGGGGGGCGGGGGGGGGGCAAAGAACTGAGTGTGACGGAGGGAGGGAGGGAGGAGAGAGAGTTATTGTCATGTGTCAGTTCTTCAGAGAAGCTTTCTGAAGAACCACGGAGAGGAGAGGACGAGAGGAGGTGCAGAAAGGAGGTGACGAGAGGAGGTGAATGGGAGGAGGTGACGAGAGGAGGAGAATGGGAGGAGGTGAATGAGAGGAGGTGAAGAGAGGAGGTGCAGAGAGGAGGTGCAGAGAGGAGGTGAATAGGAGCGTTCACTCTGAGCCAGAAAAGTTCATTTGTAAATTGGAAACGAAAGAGTTTCAGAGTTTGTGTGTAAGTGGCAGGAAGAGAGAGAGAGAGGGGCGAGCGGCGCCAACTGGAACAGTGTGCCACCGCTAAGGTTAGTCGGCCAACACCAGGAGGAGGAAGAGGAGGGAGAGGAGGTGGGGAGGGAGAGGAGGGAGAGGAGGGAGAGGAGGGAGAGATTCAAAAGAGGGGATGAAGTGAATCTGTATAGAGAGAAAAATGTCACTCAGAGGAAAAAGAGCAAAGAGAGGATTTTTCTTTCCTCCCTCAGGCGTTTGTAAAGGAAAATGGCAAAAAGCTAAAAGACAGGAAGACAGAAAGAAAGAAGGACAGAAAGACAGAAATACAGGAAGACAGGAAGACAGGAAGACAGAAGGACAGAAAAACAGAAAGACGGAAAGACAGAAAGACGGAAAGACAGAAAGACGGAAAGACGGAAAGACAGAAAGACAGAAAGACGGAAAGACGGAAAGACAGAAAGACAGAAGGACAGAAGGACAGAAAGACAGGAAGACAGGAAGACAGAAAGACGGAAAGAAAGAAGGACAGAAGGACAGTGAGGTCTCTGGTCCGTCTCCATCCCGGTGGACAGCCCTCTTCCCTCCTCATGCTTCCTGTGGTCAGCCTCCTCCTCCTCCTGCTGCCGGTCACAGCTCATGTTCACTGCGACAGGGGAAATGTTAAATACTAATCAGCATCATTTTAATTTGGTAAATGATTCAACAAGTTTTTCCTTTCTGGATGCCTCTGTACTTTCAAAATAAGAGCACAGCATGGTTTCCATTTAATAACATCTTTCATCAGCCATTAAACTAATCCTCACAGTTTTCCATTAGGATTTTTCTGATGAGTAAAAAATACTCGGATACAGAAGTTATAGATTGATGCAGGAAACATATTCTTTCTACCTGAAGAATTATGTATTTTCCACACTTAGTAACTTCACACCAGGAATCTATTCGTGCACTTTCCGTGTGTTTGGGTTCAGCTGAATTAGCACCTGACATTTCTGTGCTGCGTTTCAGGATCTGATGATTAGATCTCGTGTGACAGTCGAACGTCCTCAGTGACTTCACGTCCACGGCTGAGGAGGAAAGGCCACGGATGAAAGTCAGAGGAGCTTTAATAATAGCATAATTCACTAAATCCTCTTCTCATGAGGATTAAACTGCTGAAGTCAGACTCTAACAGAATTCACTGATGGCAAATGATCAAATATTTGACTTTATAGAAACTAATAATTATGAATAACTTTAATAATGTGTAAGGTGTGTGTTGTTCTGTAACAACAAACCACAACGTCTCCCTGTGTTTGTGGTTTAACCTCAACCAGAGTTTATCAGTCACAACTCATCACGTGCACAGACGTTTTAAATAATCATGTGAAGGTCCACATGAAGACCAGTGTCCACATGAAGACCAGTGTCCACATGAAGACCAGTGTCCACATGAAGACCAGTGTCCACATGAAGACCAGTGTCCACATGAAGACCAGTGTCCACATGAAGACCAGTGTTCACATGAAGACCAGTGTCCACATGAAGACCAGTGTCCACATGAAGACCAGTGTCCACATGAAGACCAGTGTCCACATGAAGACCAGTGTTCACATGAAGACCAGTGTTCACATGAAGACCAGTGTCCACATGAAGACCAGTGTCCACATGAAGACCAGTGTCCACATGAAGACCAGTGTTCACATGAAGACCAGTGTTCACATGAAGACCAGTGTCCACATGAAGACCAGTGTTCACATGAAGACCAGTGTCCACATGAAGACCAGTGTTCACATGAAGACCAGTGTTCACATGAAGACCAGTGTCCACATGAAGACCAGTGTCCACATGAAGACCAGTGTCCACATGAAGACCAGTGTTCACATGAAGACCAGTGTTCACATGAAGACCAGTGTCCACATGAAGACCAGTGTTCACATGAAGACCAGTGTCCACATGAAGACCAGTGTCCTCATCCTTCCTGTCGGTCGTGTCTGATTGAAAACATTAGATCTAGACTCGTGACATCAGGTCTGATCCTCGTCCTCCTGAAGCAGAGCTGCTCCTCCTGGTGATTCACGTGTCTTGACTCCTCAGGTCGGGGGGGAAGGTCCAGATTATGATATCAGCGTGAGGAAGGAGGGTTTTCTCTTTCTAATCTGCCCAGTGGTGCCCCAGAGGCTCTTCAGTCCACTTGACTGTGAGTCACTCTCCATCAGCGCTGAGCTGCACCTGGAAGTGATGGAGCTGCAGAATCAGCTGGTTAGCATTCAGATCGTCTCCTGCTCTTCTGCTGCTGCACGCTCTCACTCGTATGAGGACACACACACAGACGCACACAGACACACACTCCCCTCAGTCTCATTACTTAGTGGTTCCTATAGAACATGCTAAATGCAGTACATTTAAATGTCCCTTTGTCCTGCAGCCACCTGTCTCTCCTCGTCCCGTCTCCCCTCACCTCCAAATGTGGTTTATATGCACTAATTGAAATTATAAGCAGCTTTGCGTGTGTGTCTGTTTGTGTGTTTGTGTGTGTGTGTGTGTGTGTGTGTAAACTGCTGAGCTCACCAATCTCTCACTTAATCCTGACTGGAATAACTAAAGACGCCATTAATTACCCTGTCCATCTCCCTGTCTCATTATCCTTCTGTCTGTCCATTCAGTCGGTCTTCTGCTTCCCTCATGGTGCTGGAATAAATCTGCACAGTGATATCAAATCACATCATTAATCCCCAAAGGATTATTTAATTAAAATATACATACAAGGTGCATATGAGTACATTATATTTTCTTGAAGTGTAAATCTTAATATTCAAGTCTTCATCCAAGATTACTGCAGGAAGTTAGTGGCACTGGGCAGTTCCCAGTGGTGATCAGCCCTTCTCTTCCCAGGTTAAGGCCCAGTGCAGCAGCTGCTGTGACCCAAACCAGTGCCTCTGTGTACTGGGAACAACCAGGTCATCAACGTTATGTATTTGTGTCGTGCACAGAAACAAGAAGAAGCTTGTTCACCTCGAACTCTCCTTCACTCACGTTATAGAAACAGAAACTGAGTCCGAAGTCTCATGTTCCCAAAAAAGGAAGTCGCTTAGAGATCCCAGCTACATGTCAGATCCAGGGAAGAGTTATTATTACACAGAACACACACACAGACACACACACACACACGCACACACACTCACTCATATACAGTACATGTGTTTTAAGTTCCATTTATATCTTAAGAGATATTTCCTGTGTGTGTGTGTGTGTGTGTGTGTGTGTCTGTGTTGTGTGTTTGAGGGAGTCCCCAGGTTTTCCAAACTCCTTATTTGGTTAAAGATATACTGGAGATAGGAATGAACGACTGGGGGGGGTGATAGGGAAACTCCCTGTGATGATAGAGAATAGTTTAAATGGCACAGAGGAGAGTCGGACACACACACACACACCCTCAGAGACCCACACAGACACACACACTGCTTCACATGGTGCTGCCCAGTCTCTGTTCAGCGTCAGGCGGATGAAGTTTGTGTGAGCAGAGCAAACAGAGTGTGTGACTGTCGGGGGGGGGGGGGTCTCGAAGCTTCTCCGAGGAAACACAAGTATTTTTATATAAAACATCAACCGGATTATTTCATATTCAGTTTCCACTCAGATCCTTGCAGCTGAACCTCACACACTGATCTGGAGAGAGCTCCTGTTCTCCAGCCTTGATGAGATGATTTCTTTACATCAGCTTCCAAACAACCTCCGTTTAGTTCAGATGCAGAGGGAGCGTGGCTCTGCCCGAGGCCCCCCCCGTCTCAACTGTCCATCAGCGAGCAGCTGTTGTGTCTTCCTGTCGTCAGGTTTCACATGAAACAGCTTCACGAGGGTTTGAAGCGTGTTCGGGATCAGAGGCTTCAGGGAACCAGACGTTAAAGGTTCAGTCATAAAGTCATCCAGCAGCAGAGCAAACACCTTTATCTTCATATGAAGAGATGAGACCCACAGGCAGAGAGACAGAGTGTGTGTGTCTGTGTGTGTCTGTGTGGGTGTGTGTTCCCATTAGCCTCCATAAAGTCAGGATTATGTGCATTATTGAGCCGAGTGGAGCTTGTTAAAGAGGCCTGGCTGCCGCGGTCTAACTATTGTTGTGGTTTCCCACTGTGGCCAACATCATTATCAGCTTTGTCTTATAAAACCACACACACACACACACACACACACACACTGTTGCAGCTGTTATTCATTCGGTGCACAACTACACACCAACTTGTACACACACTCTTGTTCTCTGTATGTTGAGCAGTGACTCTTCAAGTGAAAGCTGCCAAAACACAAACACACACATCTTCTGTTTAGTCTGTGACCAAAGTCCACCCACCAGCAATCTGCTCCACACAAACACACCCGCACGCACTGTGATAGCCTACACACACACACACACACACACACACACACACACACATAGATTTTTTTGCAGAACACAACATGTTAGTGTTACAGTCACATTTGCACACACACACACAGACACACACACACACACAAACAGAGTGGCAGCATTTTTCTCTCTCAAACTTAAAATAAAGCACTGCTTCCCAAACTTACATTTTCCAATCCAAATACGTCTCTAAGGCAGAGGAGTGACCGGCTGCTTCCTGTGTGTGTGTGTGTGTGTGTGTGTGTGTGTGTGTGTGTGTGTGTGTGTTTGTGTGTGTGTCATGCAACTGAACACTTAGTAACTATGTTTCTCTGCTGGATACTAGAAACAGAACACGTTCAACAGATAAAGAACAAATTCAAATAGCCAACAGAAAAAACAGTTGCAGTTGATTTAAGAATACGAAAATAAAGACGCTAAAGACGTTTATGTCTGGAGGCAATATGTTTTCAAATGCACAAAATAATTATTTCTAATTTGGGTAATTTTTTTATTTTGAGGTGCGTGGTCAATTTTTTTTGGGGCCTCTTGAACCAGATTTATCAAATCTGTCTTTATGGAATTTCTTCAAAATTAAGCTCTGTTGTCACCTGGACTCAAAGATGAAGGAGTGAGGTGGAGGAGTGAGACGGAGGAGTGAGACGGAGGAGTGAGACGAAGGAGTGAGACGGAGGAGTGACATGGAGGAGTGACATGGAGGAGTGACATGGAGGAGTGACATGGAGGAGGGAGATGAAGGAGTGAGACGAAGGAGTGAGACGAAGGAGTGATACAGAGGAGTGATACAGAGGAGTGAGATAATGGACTGAGATGGAGGAGTGAGACGAAGGAGTGAAACGGAGGAGTGAGACGAAGGAGTGAGACGGAGGAGTGACATGGAGGAGTGACATGGAGGAGTGACATGGAGGAGTGACATGGAGGAGGGAGATGAAGGAGTGAGACGAAGGAGTGAGACATAGGAGTGAGGTGGAGGAGTGATACAGAGGAGTGAGATAATGGACTGAGATGGAGGAGTGAGACGAAGGAGTGAAACGGAGGAGTGATACAGAGGAGTGACAGAGCAGATCTGTCACAGCTGCTCAGACTCACTTGTTTTTTACTCCTCAGCTCAAAGTCAGATGGAGGACATCTCTGTGGAGACAGATGTACACACACTGTGTGAGTGTGTGTGTGTGTGGGCGTGAGAGCGTGCTAGTGCGATACACTTGTGAACGCTGCCACACAAGTGTGATACCACTTCTGTCTGGGCAGGTGTGTGCAGAGGTGTTTCCATCCTTGTGAGGACCGGGTCCACTTTTCTACAGGATCAATAAATAGAAAGGTCCTCACGAGTATAGAGGTTCAAACACGTGTGTGTAAATTTCACATTGAATGTGTCGCTGTCACATGTCAGACTGTGTGTGTGTGTGTGTGTGTGTGTGTGTGTGTGTGTGTGTGTGTGTGTGTGTGTGTGTGTGTGTGTGTGTGTGTGTGTGTGTGTGTGTGTGTGCACGCAGTATATTAACATGTAATCTAACACAGACACACAAAGAGCCAACGCTTACTGGAAACAATGTATATAGGCTACTGTCTACACACAGACACACATACACACACACACACCTACACACACAATTCATTAAAGTGTGTGTGCAGTATGTGATCCTTTCCTCAAATACACACACACACACACAGACACACATTGATCATGGGTCTGGAAACAATCTTCTGTGTTGGTGAACCCAAACATTGTGTTGCCGTGGCACCCAGAACGGTGCACTGTACAGCCAACATGTTTGTCATGTGGAGGGAAGTGTGTGTGTCTGTGTGTGTGTGTGTGTGTGTGTGTGTGTGTGTGTGTGTGTGTGTGTGTGTGTGTGTGTGTGTGTGTGTGTGCGTGTGGAGAGAGATGAGGGTTGAAACAAAGATGATGAATCCAGTTCATCATGGATAATCTCTTCATCGTGGCACTGTCTGGAAAAGCGTGTTTGACGAGTGTGTGAAACTATGTGTGTGTGTGTATGTTGTGTGTGTGTTGTGTGTGTTTTTCCAGCGATTGGTCATCTGTGGTGTTGGCCAGCTTTAACAGAGGAGTCATCATTCCTGAACTCAGGGAGAGGAAAGACCAACGATCGGTCGTTTTCCAGACGCGTCCCTTCAGTTTCTATTCTCTTGCTCTGACGGGTTATTCATCTGGAGTCACACACTCATGTTCAACCTGAAACAACACAACTTCTTATCCTCAATACAAATTGAGTTTGAAGGGGAACTGGTCCCACAGCCGGACTGACATGTTGCTCCGGCTGCTTCTGTGATTCCTGCTGAAACGACCGGTCACCTGAAAGTATCCGTGTCGTGGACGAGCCTCTGGTGTTTGTGTCTTTTCACGCAGCTCAGTTTCCTGTCATCAGCCTGAAGCTCCTCAGTTCAGGCTGATGGAGGCTGCAGTGGATTCCTAATGAGAGCAGCCAATCAGCAGCTTGGTAAATATGAGACTTTGTTTATCTCGAACAAGTCGATAATTCAGAAGCTCTCAAAAGTCCCTGCGTCCTCATTTCAAACGGTGCGTGTCCTCGAGTGTAGGCGTCGCCGTCCTCACGTCTTAATAAAATAAACTCCATCAGCTGGGAGGATCTGCACTTTGCTCAAGGGCTCCACCACGAGGCAGGGGAGGGTTCTCCTCCGTCAGTCGTCGGGCTGCAGTGGGAGTTCACTGACAGTCTGTTGGTCGTTAGCGTCCTGAGGCCAGAGGGTGAAGCTCGTCTCCATCTGCTCTTATGAGTCACTGATAAATGGGCTAATCCCTGTAATGAGTTAACCCCTGATATGAACGTGTGTACTCCACATATTAATGGTTTAATCTCTGCTGTGTGTGTGTGTTGTACAGATTAACCTGTGATTCTTTGGTGTATCATTAGCAGGCTGCTGTGTGCTGTGGCTCAATCTGTTTGTGTGTGTTTGTGGTGGAAAGTACAAATGCAGATTTACTCAAAAACAACTGGAATATAATTGTTACACTTTTTAAAGCGGCAAAAATGTATTTGAACCGTTTGACATAATCTGTATTTATACATTTTACTCAATGTGTAGTCAATATTAATCCATGTTTTCTACTTATGACACAAAAATGATCGTTGGCTTCACTTTCCAGATCCGTCCATTTACATAAACAGTGGATTCATGATATAAGATATCTGATGATTCAATGCAGGTTGCAGGCCTGTGATTAGAGATAATGGTTTGTGTGTGTGTGTATGTGTGTGTGTGTGTGTGTGTGTGTGTGTGTGTGTGTGTGCTTCCCAGCCTCTAGGCCAGATTATGAGTTTTCTCTCTGCAGCTGTCTTTGCGATTGCCTGTAGTGGATTTGGATCAGAAATTGGGTTTTGTTCCAGACTAGGATCACAAGATAAACAGACACACACACACATGTGCATATATCCTTGGGCACTAACACACAAACACACACACACACACACACAAACACCATGTAACGCTCCATCGCCCTGTGACCTTAAATAGTAGCTTTCCTGCCAAATATGACAAAGGCCAACTGTGACAACAATCACACACACACACACACACACACACACACACACACACACACACACACACACACACACACACTCTTACTGGAGGATTAGTGTCTGCCTCTACACCTCATGGGTTTGGTTGTTGGTGAAAACGCAGCTTCAGATAAAGAAGTTGTTTTGTTCCATCGTCAGTTCAGTGTTTTACTGCTGATCTTCATATTTCATATTTCATATTTCACTGGGCTCTGAGGGTCGAGCTGTTATGTGTAGTTTCTCATGGAGCTGATTTCAGACCAGTTTCTCTCGGGCTGACCCACAAACAGAGCTGGTTACGTGATTTTCTTCTCTGCGTCCTGTTGAGAGCGATGATTTGCTGCGGTTATTAATTATTGCAGCAGCAGATTTCATCGTCCTTTGGTTGAGAGTCACTTCTTCCTTCTTTCTTATTTTCATTGCGTCCGGTCTGGACGGATTTCTTTTCCTTCTCAGATTCCTGACTCGTCTGTTTGCTGATCTTTTCAACAGTGTGTTCAGTTCATGGTCAATTCAGGCAAAATGTGAAAACAAGACCCAGTTTATTAGCCTTATTAAAACTGAGTTCTTGGATTGGCTGAATTGACGATGAATTGTCCTGGTTTCCCACAAGACCAAAGAAAACACGTTGTCCTCCAGTGAACGAGTGAAATCTGTTTTTTAATGTGACCTGAAACCAGACGTTCAATCTGGAAAAAGGAAAACTTGTGGGAAAACCAGCTGCTGCTCTTTTCTTGTTTCCTCTTGATTTTCCGATTTCCTGTCCGTCCTGTCCTCACTGTCTTCTCTTCTTCCCTTTTCCTCTTCCCCTTCTGCTCCTCCTCCTCCTCTTCCTCCTCCTCCTCTTCCTCCTCCTCAGTAAAACCATCAAGGTGAGGGTCATCGACGACGAGGAGTACGAGAAGAACAAAACCTTCTACATAGAGATCGGAGAGCCGCGCCTGGTGGACGGCAACGACACCAAAGGTCAGGAGGCTGCATGCTCTCACCACCAGGAGGCGCTCAGGAGGAGATGATCTCTTTCTCCTGCTCCTCCTGACGTCTCCTTGAACATGCAGCAGCTTGTGGATCACCTCATCTCACCACGCCCGCCCCTCCACCTCCTGTGTGTGTGTGTGTGTGTGTTTTTGTGGACATAATGCCGTGTTGTTTTGTTTACCATTGCATGCATTTACCACCCCCCTCTGTGTGTGTGTGTGTGTGTGTGTGTGTGTGTGTGTGTGTGTCCCATACAGGAAGACCCTAAGCGTTAGGATCTTAGACCGGGAGGTGTACAATAAGCAGTCCTCCTTCTACGTTCTGCTCGAAACCCCCCAATGGAGACGCAGCAGGAAGGAGCAGACAGGTGTGACAGCCAATCAGCACAGAGGACACACCCTAGTGGATCCTGAGTCAACAGGCCGAGCCCAGAAATCACTGACACACCACATTCACCCTCACTGCAGCTCGCTCATCAAGTATTTAATCCTGGTTCATGCTGATGTGTATGTTCACGTATGCATCTGCATCTATTATTAATTATCATTCAGTATATATATATATATATATATAATCTGTAAAAACAACTATCTCACCCATAATCCAAAGCTCAAGATTTAATTTTCATGGTGACAACACACAGAAAATAAGAACAGAACTTTTAAGATAAGAGTTTGTACGTTTAAACATATAGATTATAGATATTAGATTACAGATATTAGATTATAGATATTAGATTATAGATATTAGGTGTCAGTTAGGTTGTAGAGTGAGACTGAGTCACTGAAGGATGAAGTAAAGCATTAAGATACAGAGAAGAGGGAGCGTGGACAGGTAGGTGAGACTCCGTCCTTACATGAATCATAATTTAATAAAACACTTGATGAGAAGCCCAGGGCCTCGTCCACGAGGACACAGAGCGTCTCAGGGGACACGAC
Source organism: Platichthys flesus (assembly GCF_949316205.1). Classification (NCBI taxonomy): domain Eukaryota; kingdom Metazoa; phylum Chordata; class Actinopteri; order Pleuronectiformes; family Pleuronectidae; genus Platichthys; species Platichthys flesus. Next base: position 855,964 of record NC_084956.1, read on the forward strand.
ACAGAGCGTCTCAGGGGACACGACACAGAGCGTCTCAGGGGACACGACACAGAGCGTCTCAGGGGACACGACACAGAGCGTCTCAGGGGACACGACACAGAGCTGCTCCACAGGCCTGTTGATTCTGGATTCAGGAACACACCGGAGACTTTCTCCTTTCTCCACCTCTCTGGATTTCCTCCTTTGCTTCTCCTCAGACGTCTGCTCATTGGACTCACACCTGTCCTCTCCTGTCCTCTCCTTTCTTCTGCCCCCCCCTGTTCTCTCGTTTCCCCCTCGTCCTCTGTTCTCTGCAGGTGAACATGTCTCTTCACGCTGTCCCCATGCAGCTGGAGGACGTTCACTGTGGCTGTGATCACTTCCTGCTAAAGAAACCTCGTAGCCCATAATGCTAAAGAGGAAGTTGTAACCAGCAGCACAGAAATATCATCGTGTTGATGAAGAGTTTCAGGCAAATTGCATCACAGACATAATAAGAACTGAAGTGTGTTACCCAGAGGCATCATCTGCTTCTGATTTGAATATAAAACCACATTTTCTGATCAAATTAAACAAAACATGACTCGCAAATTAAATTAGTTAAGTTTAATTATAGTTCATAACTAAAACAAAGAAAACAAAAGCTCTGTGTATCAGAGTCGCTCAGGTTCAACTTCTGGAGGACTCCTCTTTTCCTCTTTCCTAAAAACACCTCGAGCTCTAATCTCTGAGGATTCTCCCTGATGGACGAATATTAAAGAACAGATTCAATTTCAAATGTGATGATTCAATTATGATTTAAAAACCACTTCACAAACAATTCATAAAACCATAACAGACCATGAAACCCACCAATTATTACAGATCCTGGTTGTGTTGATATTGTGTTAATATTGTTCCAGATGTTGTGTGCAGCAGATTGACCCTGAAGTCGGTCTTCGTCTTTCTTTAAACTGATTTTACTTGTTTCTAATCTAAACGACAAAAGTCACAGTGACAGTGACTGTGCATGATCAGGTTTAGAGCTGTGTGTGTTCACTGGGCTGTGAAAGGTTTAATGTGTGTGTGTGTGTTTGCATCGGCTTCCATTGTGTTTATCCATTACCTCGTTGGAGCCACTCATCCCCCTCCTCTTCTTCACGTGTGCATTTAGATCAATGACATAATATTTTAAAGCAAATTGCCGTTTATGTTGAAAAAACGAATCAGAAAGGAAAACACTTTGATTTAAACTCTCACAGACACACACACACACACACACACACACACACACACACACTCATACACACACAGCCACACAGACACACACAGCATTTTATATCTCCCAGCCATCAGCAGTGTTTTTAGTGATGAGGGGATCAGAGATAAGGACTGGACATCACATCATCACAGTCAGGAGATCAAACACACCTCCGGGAAACACAAACACACACAGACACACACACACTAATAACTGATGACACTGGTTCTACGTTAGTGTTTTACTGAGGCTGTGCGTTCAGTAAATCAGCTCTTGTCACAACGACCTGACGCACAGAGAGAATCCTTCATGTAGAATCGATTTCTTTCCCTAAACACATTCTGCCACAAACCAACACATTTCAAATGGGCCTTCAGGATCCTGCCCCAGAGACGGCAGCTGGAAACCAAGCAGCTGGTTCCCTCTCATTGGTTGGTCATGTCCCAGTTGTGATTCCAGAGAGAGGCTGATTCCAGAAGACGACTTGTACATTCAGAAAGAGCAGGAACGGAGAGAAGAGGGTCGGCTCCGTGAGCTCCTGTTTCATCTTCTATCAAAGCAGGACCTCAGATGTTAGGGAGGTTCCTCAGAGCCAGGAGGAAAGCCTTGGGTTCGGTTCTTGTCCTTGTTCTATCAGCTGTTTGGCTGTTGATCAATGTGCCGACCAACATGAGGAGTGACACGTTGTGGAGTGAGGTGGAAAAGAACATGAAGTGTGGATCAGTGATTTGTCTTGTAGCTGTTTGACGTGACCGAGAACTGGAAATATGTGAATTTAATTGATAGCAGACTGTTTTAAAAGGACAAAGCCCCCCCCCCCCCTATAAGTGAGGCCAAAGTGTCTTGATCACCCCCTGATGGCAGGCAGCACTCATAGGCCTCCTCCATGTTAGTGGATGGGGCACGGATCAACATTAAAACTCAAAGTTAGTCTAGAATAAATGTTTCCTAAAGACGGTTTCTGTCTTTATAGGAATCACTCCACGTTACTGACAGGAATACAATATGACTTATTAACATGTTTATTGTATAGATAGATAATAGTTAGATAGATAGATAGAAGATAGATAGAGAGATAGATAGATAGAGATAGAGATAGATAGATAGATAGATAGATAGATAGAGAGATAGATAGATAGATAGATAGATAGATAGATAGAAGATAGATAGATAGATAGATAGAGATAGATAGATAGATAGATAGATAGATAGAGAGATAGAAGATAGATAGATAGATAGATAGATAGAAGATAGATAGATAGATAGATAGATAGATAGATAAATAGATAGTTAATAGGTAGATAGATAGATAGATAGATAGATAGATAGTTAATAGATAGATAGATAGATAGATAGATAGATAGATAGTTAGATAGTTAATAGGTAGTTAGATAGATAGATAGATAGATAGATAGATAGATAGATAGATAGATAGATAGATGTATAGATAGATAGATGGAATGATAGATAAGCTTCACTAATATAAAACCCATGGCAGTGTCCCTCCTCCCTCACAGATGATCCCTGGTAGCACCGTTTTATGAGAAGAGAAGAAGAAGCTCTTGATTTTCTTTTCCATTAACCTATTTCATTCATGCTCTTCTATTTCGGGCCGAGTTCTCGCCCATGTCCTAGAATGTCTTTCAGCAGCCTCCGAAGAGCAGGTGTGACCTTGCTCTGGTGTGTTTGCGCAGCTGAAGCCTGATATTTGGTATTTGCAGTTGGAGACAGATCCTCGGTCTTTGGGCGGTTGTTGTTGTTGTTGTTGTTGTTGTTGTTGTTGCTGAGTGTATTTCTCTTCTTTTAAGAAACAGAGATGCATCTTGGACTCACTTCCCCGTTTGTAGAAGCTCCTGCCTGTTGCGACTTTGTGTGATGCTGGTGCAGAGGAGCCTCAGGGGTCGGGGGGGGGGCAGGGGAGAGTTCACCCGCAGCAGTGGACCTCCGACTGTCATGTTGGGGGGGTGCAGCGTGAGGGAGGAACAGCGCTGAGAGGGAAAGCAACTAAAAACACAGGCGCCCTGCAGAGGGTGGCGACCCGTGTGTCCTCACACGCAGGACGACAATGTCCAACACGCAGAGACACGTCAATACAGCAACACACATCACAAAATGTGACCACACGCATGAACTAACGTATCTGTGTGTGACTGTGTGTGACAGATACTGTCTGGCAGCAGTGTCCTCTCCTCCTTCCTTGTGTCCTCTCGCTGTCTTTTGTGTGTGTGTGTGTGTGTATCACTACATAAACATGTGTGTTGGTTATGTAACAGTACAAACCTGCTCATTAACGCTGTCATTACCCACGAGACATTGTGTGTTCATCACTCCAACAGACGTCACTTCACCATGTTCACCTCCAGTCTCTTCATCAGCTCCTATACACTGTTTATTCTGTGTATATATATATATATGCTGTGTACTGTATATGTATACTGTGTGTATATATATACATGCATATACACATATACATGATTATACAAGAGTAAACAACATTAGTGACATGTTTTAAAGACGAGTTGTGTAATGGTATCATTAACTTTGCCATTAAGCAAATCACCAAACATTGTAAATGATTGTTTTTATTATAGGAATATGCAGATGTAAGCATCACATTAGTCATGATTCATGGGAGTTAATATCCTCGTTGAGTGATTTTAGCAGTAAATAAATCCGAAGATGATGAGACAGAGGAAGATTAGATCAGTTTAGATAAGATAACTTTTCATTAGATTGTGTTGTGTTTAGATTTTCTAGAGCTGAACCAAGACAATTTCCAATCATCTTTGTTGATATGACAATAAGGAGCAGGAATCTTCTCCTCCTCGTCTCATCCACTTTCACTTCCTCTTCATCCCTAACCCCTCTTGCCTCTGCTCCTCTTCATCTCTTTTCTTTACCTTATTAACATCTTTCCCTTTACTCATCCACCCTTCATCATCCTCTCCTCATCCACATCTTGAGTTTGTGTAAATATTTCCTCTCTTCTTTTCCTCTTCACTCGTTACCTAACATCTTCTCTCTCTTCTCTGTCCTCAACCCTTTGTCTTCATTACACCATCCTCTCCTCTTCCTCTCCTCCCCTCCCCTCACCTCTCGTCTCCTCCTCTCTGGAGGACAAATAGGACGAGTTAAAAACCTGTCAAGTCTTTAAAAGTTCCCCTTGTCCTCTCTCCTCTTCCTCCTGTGAGACAGTGTAACAGCAGCTTCTTCCTCTTCCTCTCGTCTCCTGCTGTACTGTTTAATCCTGTCAAAGGTCAGGTCGTCTCCTGTCTCCCCTCCTGTCTTCTTCCTCCCTCCATCTGCTCATCACCTCCTCGACACAGGGCAGAGGTTTATCCCTCCGCTCCTCCTCTTCTCTTTATTCATTGGCAGGCTGCAGAGACCCCCCCCCCCTCCCCTCCATCTTACATGTACAAATCCTCTGCTCCATCCTCGTCTCTTCTCTGTTGGTAGTTCGGCGTCTTTCCTTCCTTCCTCCTCAGCCTTTGTCCTCCACCCATGTCCTCCCTCCTTCCCCTCGTCTTTCCGTCACCTTCCATCCCCTCTGTGGAAACGGGGACTTTATCAAAAGCATGACAAGGTGTGAAATACCACACACACACTCACACACATCTGTCAGCTCGTATTGAACAATGTTGGAGCAGACGGAGATAAAGACACAGTTTCCTGCAAACTGAGACTTCAACAAGGCACGAGCTGGAAAGACGTCCTGGGAATCAGAGAGAGGACAAGATGAAACAGACGATACTTAAAACATGTTCCTAATTGAATTAAAACTAATGAGGACTAATGGAGGAGAGACGCTACAGGTGCTCCTCATGAACTCACTACACAAAGAACCACGGAGAATTAAATTGACTTATTATGATGTGAAGTGAATAAACACTGAGCTTCTTTTGTTGTTGTTTGCTCATTAGAGCTGAAAGTGAATCAGTGAATTAGTGAAGAGGAATATGAGTCAGAGATTTAAAGAAAGAGGTTGAAATGAGAGCAGATGAAAGAGAGAATAAAGAGTGATAAAGGTTATGATACATAACCTTTATCACTCAGTGCACAGATTTTCAAAATAAATGCAGGAAGAAGGGCCCTGATGTAAAAGCAAATTCAATTCTCCTGTGATGTTGGATTCTCAGACTTCAGTGATATTTCTCTGGATAATGAACCGAGCTGAGAGAAGTTCACCAGAATCAATCAGGATGATGAATGGTTCAGGGACTGACGGAACCAGCTTCTTCCCTCGTGACATTAACGTCTGTCAGGTCCATTTACACACACACATGTTCTTCAGCCCCGTGATGTAACATTAACCATCACAACTAAAGGCCTCAGTCCAACCCTTACCCTTTGAAAGGTGAGGTCTGTACCCGTGCACAGTTCTGAGACTGAACATTAAGATGGACGACGCGTCTCCGACCAGAACGCTTCACATCCGCACACAGACATCTTGTTCTTTTGGAGCCTGAGTCTGCAAACTGAAATCAGGGGATTGAACCCACGGTGTCGTCAGTCTCAGCTGTCGATGTTTCACCAGATTTATAATATTAATACGTTATTAAAACCAGATTTGAAACCACCTAAAACGACAGAAACCATCTTTAACATGTCCACGTCCCAACCACTAACACGGAGGAGGTGGGTTTAGGACCAACACTGCAGGCAGCCACCAGGGGCCCATAGTAAACGTAATAGTCAGACACACACATAAACACACATATATACACACACAGGGGCGTGTAGCTAACAAGCACACTGCAGGGTCGTCCTCTTCCCACGTGAGGGTTGGTGCAGGCTGTTAATGGAGCTCATTAAATCACAATTACATGGTGTGTAATGGGCTGTGTTGTACTGGTGTGTGAATCCCATTCAGTGTTAATTGGAGTGAGTGAACGAGAGTGTTGAAGGGCGAGTGATGTGCGATTCCCAGCAGTCGGTCCAAGTGAACATGTGTGTGAGGTTTGTAAAACACACAACAGGAAGTAGCTGCTCACTGTGGTTATATTAGTGAATGAGTGAACCAGTTCACCACAGTCACACCAGTAGCTCAGTGCTACTGGACCTGAAGCTTCATGAGAAAGATCTTCACTTCATGTTGGAGTTTTTATTTGAGTCAACAGGTTTGATCTGTTAGTCAAATTTACATCGGACTCTATATGTGAATTATGTTTTATATATTTATAATTTGGCGTAACCTTTGGGGAGCCGTTAGTCGTCCATCTTTATTTACAGTGTATGGTTTGATAATATTTGTTTGTATACAAACATAACTTCAATAGAGGCTGTAGAAGAAAAAAACCTGCTATTAAATATCAGCTGGAGTTATTATCGACTCGTCTTAACAATGTGTCACCTACAAGACGTTTGTCTCTGCTGCAGCAGCCTCTGGTGCTGTGTGTGTCTGTGTGTGTGTATCTGTGTGTCTGTGTGTGTGTGTGACCCATAAGCTCCACAAAGTAACTCAACCACAAAGTAACTAACCCTAACCCTAACCCTAACCCTAACCCTAACCCTAACCCTAACCCTAACCCTAACCCTAACAAATGACCAATGAGCTGGTGCAGACCCACAATGCACTGCACTGTAATGAAAGGCAATAGCATGGATAACCATCCCCCCCCCCCCATGGATATTTCAATCTCGGCCTTTCTCCCTCTCACTCGCTCTCTCTTTGATCCCAGCAGTGAGTTCACACTCAACAGTGAATTTCAATCATGGACTCACACACACACAGACACACACAGACACACACCCCATAAAGAAATGGAGAGAAGACGAAAAGAGGAGGGGAGGAGGGGGTTGTGGCAGATAGAGGGATATGAGGTGATGGAGGAACTGGAAGTATATTTTATTATAACACATATTAATACTCTGAACTGTGTGAACTGAATTTAAATGAATTGACAGATTAATTCACCAGGTGCCAAACGTCAGAATTACAAGTCTCTTCTTTTACTTTTACATTTCATTGTCTCATCTTTTATCAAGAGACTTTACTAAAGCGTGTTGATCGCCACCTGGTGGCTGGCTGCAGTACAGGATGTAAACCCCGCCTCCACCGTAAGATGTAGGTTTACTGTTAGTTAAGGTGGTTCTCATCACAGACGGGTGTAGTTTCTGGTAAGTTTGGTTTTAATTAGTTATTTATACAAAGAAACATTGTGAAACGTGTCGATTGACAGCCGAGACTGAATTACGATAGGTTGAACGCGTGTGTGGGCGGGACTTTGCTGAGGCTCCACCCCCTGATCAGACACGGCGTCCGTCTTTATAAACAAACTGCTTGACATGATTCTAATTAATCTGTTCAGTTTAATAATCCACTGTGTTGACGTCCAAATACAATCAGACAAAATCAGGTGTGTTAAACACCAGTGGTTGGTTTATATTGTATTTAATAAAGAAGGGGGGGCACTGTAATACTAAGGTTATGAAACTACAGTGGGCAGATGGGTAACTGTCACTACACATAAAAATTAAAAATGTACCCACACAGCTGGGTCCACAGCACTTGACTCAAATTGACAGTTACTGTCCCAGCAGGACGGAGCTCGTCTCCACATTTAGAACAAAGTCCCACCAGTCACATTGATCAAATTAACAAGATCACACACACACACACACACACACAAACACACTAACACACAGTGTGAGAGTGGCAGGGAATGTCTGCATGGTTTCTTTGCTCTCACTGATCACTTCCAGTGAACCAGCCTCAGCATGTCTGTCAGCTTCTCACACTTCACGTCCTCTGACGTTAGAACCCTCAGAGAAGCTGCAGCTCTGGAAACACTGACGGTGTCTCTGCTGGAGCTTCAGTCCAATTAGATCTCCAACCTTCACCTGGACCTGCCGTCCGGCCGCTCTCCCCTGGTGACGCCGCTGCTTGTTGTGTTTTCAGAAGACCAGCCGAAGGAAGAGGAGGAGGAGGAGGAAGCGCTGACAGGGAAAGACGATGAAGAGCGGCGTATCGCTGAGATGGGCCGGCCCATGCTGGGAGACCACGTCAAGCTGGAGATCATCATCGAGGAGTCGTACGAGTTCAAGGTGAGAGACCAGCTGAGCGGAGGAGGATCCACGATGACAGACTGTTGTGCAGTCGTGTTAGTGTTAAAGTCGTATTGTTTATGTATTTTAATGACACTTTTACACCTTCATTACTGTGGATATTTAATTTCCCTAACGATCTCCATTTGAGTGACTTCAAACTGTGTGTGTGTGTGTGTGTGTGTGTGTGTGTGTGTGTGTGTTGACGAGATCATTAGTGTGAACAGGAACTTATTGAAACACTGAATGAATAATGACAATAGGACAATTTCTCTCCCCAAACAAAATCAGCTCTTACCGATAATAACCTTTAATTTGCATGTTACTGATGCAGAAATTAAAACAACACAACAACACAAAACCACCTCCTATCACACATTACACACATGCAGGCTTTCTGATACATGATTGTGTAATTGTTGTGTGTCGTCTCCTCGCTTTTCCCCTCTCCCGGGCAGTCTCTTAAGATCAGCGTAGATGTAACGTAATTACCATCACTGCTACATTGTGTGTGTGTGTTAGTGTGTTTGTGTGTGTGTGTGTTTGTGTGTTAATGCATGTTACTGGCTGCCGCTCCACCTACACACTCACTGTAGACAGACAGTTAATAACACCCAGTAATAGCTCGCCACTTGACAGGACGCTGCTCTTTGTCAAGTAGTTTTGTTCATTAAAGTTGGTGTGTGTGTGTGTGTGTGTGTGTGTGTGTGTGTGTGTAGCGCTGTGAGAGTCTGATATAACAGATCGAGGGAGAAACTGAAAAGTTATGTTAAATTCATAAATGTGGCACTTTGAAGTTGAACCTTTTCCTTTCAAAGTAAAATGAAAACACAAGTCGGTTCCTCTGAATGAAATCAGACAGATGTGGAAACAGAAGATTTCTTTAGATCTCATCTCACACGTGTGTGTGTGTGTGTGTGTGTGTGTGTGTGTGTGTCTGTCTGTTGGAGTCGAGTTGTAACATCATTTTCCTCTCACACGTTCACGTCTTTGCTCCAGTTCACGCGTCTCAGGACCAATTCTCCTCAATCATCGTCTTTCCACCGACTTAGAAATGCTCTGCTTCTGAAATTCACCAGAGGGTTATAAGACAGACACACACACAGACACACACACAGACACACACACACACACACAGAGAGGAGTTATAAGTCGATCACTGTCATAGAAACAGATTCTCCTCTGACTACGACATGTCTACTAAACGTTGTAAGATTCTGAAGTTGTTACTCATCATTGTGTATTTGTGTGTAACAAGTGATGTTGACAGAACGAGTGTGTGTTCCCCACTCACACCTGATGTTTACGTCCTGATTGACCCACACTGGGTAAAATCAACACAATTTGAGCTTCACCAACAAAAAGGAGGATCATCTGCTGATAGAGCAGAGACGTGGGAGGGAGGTGTGTCCTCGGAGGAACTGTCACTCGAGGGAGAAAGACGGATCGTCAGTGGAGGGGGAGAAGGAGATTTATCTTGGTGCATTGGATTATGGGTAATTATCAGGTCCGTGGCCCTCAGCCGGGTCTTCACTGGGGGCGACAGCACCACATACTGGTTGTACTGCAGAAACACGCCCACACCAGTCCATGTGAGTCTGAAGGGATGATCTCAGGGGGAAGAGGAGAGTTAACTAAACTCTCCACGTTCAGGAGACAGTGTTTACCCCCCCGAGCTCCACTCAACACAATTAGACCCAGTTCCCTGTGAAGTGGAGAGAAGACGAGGAGCCATCCCCACTGCTTCACTAATTACACAGTGTGTGTGTGTGAGAGTGTGTGTGTACACAACTGAGTGTGTGTGTCATCTCAATCTTCATCGTTTCTTTTGAAGAAAACAGCAAAGACTCAAATACTGGGAATGAAGGAGACAGGAAAGGAAACAAGGAATGAGGATCTGAGGTATCAGCCAGGGAGTTTAGGATGAAACCTCCTGTAGATGAATGAAACTGTCCTTCACTCATTCTGTGAAGTTATTAATATTCACAAACCTCATGATCAATTCTTTGCAGCCAAACATTCAAAGCAGTTTGTGGAGATTGAATAGTTTGTGGATGGATTCTGGGAAATGCATAGAAAAGACTTTGATAGAATGGTGCAGTCATGAGTTATAATGTAATTGAATATTTCATTCCTATAAATTTAGATATGAGTTGGACCAGTGTGTGTGTGTGTGTGTGTGTGTGTGTGTGTGTGACTCTGAGTGGAATAAGATGCATTTCACCTACAATGTCATGTGAAGGGGGTTTTGTATTTGTCGTTATTAAAGGTGAGGTTATTAAACCATATTACATCTTGCTGTGAATAAACCGATGTCTCATATTCAGCTGTTCTGATCCGTGTGTGTTTCGTCAGAACACCGTGGACAAGCTGATCAAGAAGACCAACCTGGCTCTGCTGGTGGGAACCAACAGCTGGAGAGACCAGTTCATAGAGGCCATCACTGTGAGCGCAGGTAAGGCCAGTGTGTGTCTGTGTGAGTCTGTGTGTGTTTGTGTGTTTACCCGAATGCAGACTGGTTTGGTTTGATGGTTTGATGCAGACCAACATTGACCAGTTGTGATATTATATTGAAGATGACTGTGTGTGTGTGTGTGTGTGTGTTGTTACTTCAGCTGCTTCTGCTGAACATCAACACAACCTCCTCCCTCATCTCCATTCAGTCAGGGACTCACAACTGTGTGTGTGTCCTCCAGTGGATGGTTTGCTCAGCAACCTCGTATCATACAGGAGGTTTGGAAGTAGAGCTGATTTATAACTCTTACAGAAAACTGTGTCTGGCTTATTTCTCACAGCTCAAACTAACATCAGAATATTAAAGACACTGTCGTGAATCTCTCATGCAGGTGAGACGTTGTAACCACTGTTAAATCAGGACAACACTGTTTGAATGGAGACAGAAGCAGATATTAATTATGAATTATTACCTGGACAAACAAAGTCTCCTCATCTGCTGCTGTTACCATCTTTGAAACTGTATTTCTGTTAGAGCACTGTTTGTCTGTAGTCCGCTCAAACACTGCTCCTTAAAATAACTTCATCCTGTGTGTGTGTGTGTGTGGGTGTCTGTACAGTGTGTGTGTGTGTGTGTATAGTGTGTGCGTCTGTTTGTGCTTCATCCTGTCAGCCAGCCTTTGTTGGCGAGCCGATGCCGGTAATGAAAAGGCCTGTCTCCACTCTCTTATCTGGGATTAGCTTGTCGAGGCTGAGTGGTGTGTGTGTTTTTGTTTGTGTATGCATGTGTGTGTGTGTGTGGTTAAAACGCAGGGTGTACAACTTCCACTGAAGAACAGGTTTTATTGTAAGACACACTCTCAGTGATTGGATGCTTACACGTCCCAGTGGGAGGTGATTGGTTAGACAAACATCAGCTGTGGAAACAACATGGTCCTCGTCTCTGTTTGTTAGAAGAAGAACGAGAGACGATGTTCTGTGGAACTTATAATACATCGTCTGTAGTGTGTGTGTCTGTGGTTGTGTAAGTGATTGGGAGTTGACTTCATGTGGAGATAGGAGGATGGATGTAGATCAGGGATCTGAAATCAATTGGACTTGATTGCACTACGTTGAAATTGGGTTCATGACCACTAAGCCCCCCCCCCACACACACACACACACACACACACACACACACACACACACGCACACGCACACGCACACACACACACTGCTCCTTTAAGCTGCATTCACAAAGATAACGTTTATTAAATGAAAGACTCCACTATTCTCACAACCTTGGTCCTTTCACTTTCTTTACTCACTCTGCCCTTTATCGCACTAACTCCTTTCTCCCACCCACACACACACACACACACACACACACACAAACACACACACACACTCTGCCTCCATCTACCTCCCCCACTTAAAGGGAGGTCACACACTAATTACATCTCCTGTGGATCACAAACATGTTGAAGCCATGATGGAGGCAAAGAGGAGGAGAATGATGGATCCAGGATGGATGGATGGATGGATGGATGGATGGACGGATGGATGGAGATAAAGAAAATGGGTGAAAAAGAGGGACAAACAGCAGGAGAGGGAGAATGGAAAAGCAGAAAAAGAAATGAAACATTTTGATCATTTTATTAAGAAAAATTGGCAAAATGGCTCCAACTGCTGGGACCTGGAAGGTGGGAGAGGAAAGAGAGGAAGACGAGGATGAGGAGCAGCTCTCCTCTCCACAGATAAGACTGATAACCTCAGACATCTGTTCTCAGAGGTCTTTGCCATGGTTGGACGCAGCATGTGGACTTGACACACAAACAGACACAGACACACACACACACACTTCTTTTGTTCAGACTGAGTGCACATGGAGCCACACACACTCCTACACAATGAGCCCGAAAGGAGACATGCTGTAACTTGGCAGCTTAAACTCAGCGTGCTGCTCCGGGGCCCGAGCCGGTGTCACTGATACAGTCGTGGATTTAATACACTGTGATAAGCCGACTAATCTTAACTCTGTCCCTCTTCCTCTCCTCCCTCCCTCCCTCCCTCTGTCATCCTCCCTCTCTTATATCCTCTCAAACGTATAAGATAAGAATCCAGATTCATATTCAAAGGAGCCTCAGATATTCCCTGGTCTTGACCGGAGACATTTAGAATCTCTCGTTGTGTCTCTCGGCCGTGTTCTGGTTTCTGAAGTGATCGAGATGTGAGTGTTTGGAGAAACCCTCCAGAGATGATTTCCCCCTCACACGTGTCCAAAGGTCTGTGGTTGTCTTATCGGTCCATCACTTCAATCAGTGGAAGACTGGAGGCGTCCATGAGAGGACAGTTAAAAGCTTCAGAGGCTCCTCGGCCACATCACAATACCAGTTTGGCACTGGTGCTGACGTGCACGTATGTGCGCGCACACACGGCCACCAACAACTGCCGTGACATTCATTTCAAAGTAAGAGACCTGCATTTAGTCAGCCACTGCAGCCCTCTGAAATGTCAGCGTGCCGTTGTGTTGCATATGCACACTGACCCATTTCCCTCTTGTGTGTCTTTTTGTGTTGGTTACGTGCCTGATGTTGACTCGTCTCCAGCTATAACTCACAGAGAGGCAGGGAGGGATTGTGTGTTTGTTGATGTGTGGTCCTGCACGTGTGTGACCTTCTCAAACACTGACGAGTTTACTGAGCAGATTGATGGAGTTGAATTCTGAATGTGTTTTATTCCTCAAGAGCATCACGTGTTTATCTCACTGAGTTTGACTGTGTGTGCTAAACGGCTGCAGGAAAGAAGCTACGCACCTTAAAGGTTAAATCTGGAGGAGGTGTTGTTATCATTATACTTTATTTTGTAGGAATAGAGAAACCACACAGAATGAGACTGGTGAGAAAACAGACCTTAGATCAGATGGTAAAAACCTGCATATGATGACTTGGTAGTGACTATGAAGAATCCTCCACTATTACAATATTTGTATCTTATGAGGCTGTGTCAGATTATTGATCTCATGGATCAAACTATCAGTTCTAGTGCTACGTCTTGTGCAAGGCGTCTGACGTCAGATGGTATTGATGTGCAGGTCTCACAGCTCAGCTGATGATTCTTCACCCGTGTCACAGATTCTAAGCGTGTCAGAGGATCCTGGCCAACCATTACCTAACACACATAGGTGACTGGGAATAGTCGACTGGGAAGGCGATGCCAGCGACCCTCCCAGTCACTGAGCTTATCAACGGGCTGACATTAGGTCTGATCCCAGGATTAGGGAGGAAGATGGTCGGCTGAGCAAAGCCCCTGAATATGACACAGTAGACAGGCGTCAATTTCAATTTCTGTAAACCATAACGATCTCTCCCTGATCCTGAATCAGTTTGTAATCGCACAACCTTATCTCAGGCTGATGATGAAATGTTGTGGTGTTTATTTAACACATAGAAATGGAATGAAAATAATACACAAGTGCACGTCTGGGTAGGTTTTTTTATATGTTCGTTTCAACTCTTTACAATAAGAAAGATAATTTATTTGTGCGATTCTCGTGATGTGTAATTTTATTAGTTTAAAGCCATATCTGATATTTAAAGAACTTAGTGTAAGAGGACAGGCACAAGCAATATGGAGAGAATGAAACTCAATGGAAAGGAAATCAAGGGAGAGAGAGAGAGAGAGAGAGAGAGAGATTGTTAGGATAGAGTGAGAGAAAATGTGAAGGAAAGAGAGAGAGATTGATGTTCAACCACTACACACTCCACTGCCCTATAATTACCACAATGTGTGTGTGTGTGTGTGTGTGTGTGTGTGTGTGTGTGTGTGTGTGTGCATGTGTTAGTGTGTCTATGTGTGTGTGTGTGTTAATCATGGGGTTAGTAGTTCCGGTATGGACAGAACTGATGTCCCTCACCGGGTCAGGTACCATGGAGCCATGGATAAAGAGTATTGAGTATTGTGTGTGTGTGTGTGTGTGGACATGTTTTGAGAAAAGCAGGAGGGGGGGGGGGGATAAAAGACCAACCAGGCTCTGAAGATGTGTCTCAGATTTATTTCTGATGCTCATTCCTGTGACTCCGATGCAACCGCCTGTGTAAATAACTGTTGGAAGAAGCAGGGATGAGTGACAGGCTGCGTCCCTCCGCTGCGTGGGGGGGATATTACCCACAGTGCACCGGGGGCGTCAACAGTATGTGTGTGTGTGTAGTGCACAAGAGTTCCCATAGGCTTGTATGCTCACTGTCCTGGTGACACTGTGGGTCAGCGGAAAACATGTTCGCAGCTGCAGATGAGAAACGTTGTTTTATTGTCTCTTTGGATTTGATTCTTTATTAATTACCCTTTGATTTGTGATATTATGTTTATGAGGCAGCGCTTGTTGATGTGTATTTAAATTGTTCTTTTATCTAATCTCTATATATCTTTGCATGGAGACCAGCCACAGCTCATAAATACAAACTAGAATATTTCTCTCTCTCTCACACACACACACACACACACACACACACACACACAGAATAAAGGGATGACACTGAAAATGGCATTTAGAAAGTGACAGAAGGTTTTAGAGGGATGAGGACGATTTAAAGAGAAGAAGCATGAAAGGTCTCAGAGAATATTCAGTTTCATAAAAAGCCACATCAGCAAAATACGACGCAAGATGAAAGGGGAGAGAAGTAATAAATGAGTTCTGGAGAATCACTTTATCAATGTTACGACTGAAGGACGATAAAGAGACCAAGAGGAGAGAGAGAGGGGGAGAGCGAGAGGGGGAGAGACAAAATCAGGTATGAAAAAGATAAATAGAGAAGAAGGGATGAGGGAGAAAGACATAGAGAGAGAGAGAGAGAGAGAGAGAGAGAGAGAGAGAGAGAGAGAGAGAGAGAGAGAGAGAGAGATGTCTCTTTCCAGTCATGGTTCACTGTGGTACGGAAAAAGTGACACAATGCAGGTACAGGCTCTTTTATAATTCATCAGCAAGTGTGTGTGTGTGTGTGTGTTTGTGTGTGTCTGCGTGTGTGTGTGTGTCTGTGTGTGTGTAACCCCTGCTCTCTGCACTGACCTTCTTCTTCTGTTCATTTAAAGTTGATGATTTGATTTGTTCCGAGCGTGAAAAGGAACTCGTTTATTTTTAATCACATCCTACACGCTACATGAGCCCTGAGGACGTTCGTTGATCTTTGTGTTAACTCGTGCTAGCGTCCAGTAACTGCACGAGACCAAGACTGCCAGTAACATTACAACAGGAGGTCAGCAAAGTGTGGACAGACACACAAACTGTCTCCAAGCAGCGTGGTTATAAATCAGGCTGAGGACAACTTTCTGCTGATGTCTCATTCTCCTGTCCTCGACTGTGTTCCATCCCAGAAAGGACATATTTCAAAAGACTAATTTATTCATCTGGGAAACTGAAGTGTGAGAGAGAGAGAGAGAGAGAGAGAGGGAGAGAGAGAGAGAGAGAGAGTGTCTCAAATATGGATCTTATTTAAGTTCCAGTTTCTACATTTTCAATTTCTTCACAGTAAACATGTTAAGGGTGAATTATCCAGTGAATAAAGATAAATGTGTTTACTGGTTTAACATAAAACCTAAAGATAAGGGAGGACACAAACTGGTCTTTGGACACTCGTGGACCAGCTTCCAGTCGAGTCATCACTTGCCGTCCTAACGAGCTCCAGAAAGTCCGTCTCCTCGTCTGGAGCCTCCTCAGTGAAGGAGCCTGGAGATGGTCAGATGGCTGCTGGGGGGGGATCTCAGAGGCTGAGATCCCCCCCCAGCAGCCTTTATATTGAGATAATAATAAAAGTCTTTAGTTATTTTTATATCTTTTTATTTCGAAATAGTTCAAGAGAGACCACTACAAATGAGCAATGTTATGGACATTGATGGAGTTTTAAATTTGAATGTGTCTAGTTACAAGGATTAATAAATCACATTACATCTTTCTTTCAACCAAAAAGGCTCTGCGCTGGTCAGGGGGTACAGGTGGCGTGTGCCAGGTTGGGTCAAACCATCGGTATGGGGGAGACTCCGATTTTTTAGGATAATTAAATTGAAAAGCTTACTGAATATAAAATTTAGTTCATGAACTTACACTTATATTTTATTGAATATTTGTTAAATAACTATTTTTCAAGGATTTTTGAATGGATGCTAATTTTAAATATATAAAAAATCTCAAGTACCCCCTGGAGTACCTTCAAGTACCCCCATTTGAGAATCACTGGTTTAGAGGATGAATTCACAGAGTCACCTCGAGCCCCAGAAGGGAAAACATGGCCGCCGCTTCAGGGAGACAAACAGTCCTACTTCAAACCAGGCCCAGCTCCCAGTGCAGATGCCTGATGGGTCAGCGTGTGATTAGAATGCATCGCCTGTTCTCACAAGGTCAGACGCTGGGTGAAGTCAGTAAGA
Organism: Platichthys flesus; assembly: GCF_949316205.1. NCBI lineage: Eukaryota > Metazoa > Chordata > Actinopteri > Pleuronectiformes > Pleuronectidae > Platichthys > Platichthys flesus. Next base: position 873,077 of record NC_084956.1, read on the forward strand.
GACCAGGGCTCTCACTGGTTTTCAGCCAGTCAGCGTGTTGCAGGTAATCTCCTTCACTCATTTAGAAACAGAGCAGAACCACAGCCGAGCACAGGAGCGCAGGGAATGCTAATGATGTGTGTGTCTGTGTGTGTGTGTGTGTGTGTGTGTGTGTCTGTGTGTTGCACTTTCACTGAGTGAAAAAAGTCATTTGAAATTCATTATTCAACTATTCCCCCGTGTTCTGTAGACATACGAGAATCAACACACACACACACACACACACACAAGCACATACACAACAAAGCCATACAGGACGTTGTTGGCTGTTGTTCACGTCCTGAGGCTATGATTACACTTTGATACTGACATGACACACACACACACACAACCACACACACACACACACAACATCATCTCTCACCATGAGCTCCTCTTTCCCAGGAGGGTGGAGCTGATCGGGTCAAATCGATGGCAGATTAACCAGCTGCTCGATCAGAACTCCACCTTTGACCTTTGACCTTCCTCTCTAACCTGCAGGTGAGGACGATGACGACGACGAGTGCGGCGAGGAGAAGCTGCCGTCCTGTTTCGACTACGTCATGCACTTCCTCACCGTGTTCTGGAAGGTTCTGTTCGCCTTCGTGCCGCCCACAGACTACTGGAACGGCTGGGCCTGCTTCGTCGTGTCCATCTGCATGATCGGCCTGCTCACCGGCCTCATCGGTACGACCAGTTCACCAGTTCACCAGTTCACCAGTTCACCAGTTCACTTTGAACACCATAACAATCACATCTGAGTCGAGCACTTCGTAGAACGCTAGTGGAAATTGTTGTTAAAAACATAACCTCCTCGCTGGAGGTCATTACAGAATTATTTAGATAAAATGTAAAAACGTTTGTAAAAGATGTTTTTCATTTGTCAAGTCTTCCATCGCTCACGCTCTCTCCTGCTCTCTCGCTCCAGGGGACCTCGCCTCCTCTTTCGGCTGCACCGTCGGCCTGAAGGACTCCGTCACGGCCGTGGTCTTCGTTGCTTTGGGAACCTCTGTTCCAGGTGAGTGTGTGAGCACAAACACTACATGTTCATGCTTTATATTAAATATCCTGCTGCGTTCTGCCAGCTTCAATCGAAGACCTGTCTCTCTCCTAAAGGCCTTCATGACCATGAACCACCCAGAGATGTTCACTCTAGAGATGAATGTGTGTTACTCACTGATCCACTTCAGGGTTCATACTTTGACATTTTCAATTCTTTGCTTTGGTTTTTAGAAGCTTTATTCACCTCATTTCTTTTCTAGTGTCTAAAGTGACTCACTGTTTATGGAATTATCTTCAAGTTAGTGTTCCTTTAAAAAAACTGTCAGATGAAATGAATCAGCCGTGGTTTATAGTATATAATGTAAAAAGAAGGAAAGTTAAAGTTAAAGTGAAATGTGTTCAAAACTGACTGGATCATCAGATCTCTTTATCGTGACCAGTTTCTAAATGTGCTTTGGGTGTAATAATCACTTAACTGCAGAATCCTGTTTGCAGTGAGCCTCCTCTGGTTAGATTCAGACATTATACAGAACCAGTGGTTTTCAGAACCAGTGCCAGTGGTTTTCAGAACCAGTGGTTTCCAGTCTGTGTATTTGTATGTGTAGGATTGTGTTAGAGGAAGCAGCTCTGCAGACAGCAGCATGAATCATCCTCTGAACGTGGAGCAGGAACAACGACTGCAACAGCTGCTTAAATGGGTTTTAACCTTGGCCCCAGTCTACTGACTCCCACACACACACACACACACACACACACACACACACACACACACACACACGTACAAACATAGGTTTCCCACACATGCTTATAATCACACACACACACACCTATGCTGTGGCCACCGGGTGTTATTACCATAGGGCTGTTTGTCATGTCAGACTCCAGCGGAACACAGAAAGATGCTCATACACACACACACGCACACACAGACTCACAACCACAATGTGTGTAGCTGCCGGATGGAAACAAAGTGCTTCGGCCTTTCAGAGGCTCTCAGCCTTATTAACACAACCTCCCGCAGCCCACACACTCACACAAAGAATCCCACCTCCAGTTCTGTGGCTATTACAGTTAATAAAACCCATCCTGTGGTTCCATGATGATTAACCTCGTTCATCACAGTTACCCTGGTGAACGCACACACATGCACACCGAGAGGGAAGAGGAGGAACACACCCGGGGTGGAGCTCGTTAGAAACTTCAGCTTTCAGGCAGAAGAGCTGAGCTGCATCACTTAAAGTGTATTTAAAGAGTGACGGGTATCGACGAGGGAAAATCAATAAATACATTTAGACTCTTCAACCACCCAGGATCTGGAAGAACTCCGAGTCAGTGAGTCAGATTCACAGATAAAAGACCCAAACAACTCGTCTTTATTCAGTCACGGCAAACAGAAGCTGTCAGTGCCGAGCGACAGGTGAAGTGTGGGCGAGGGGCCGTGCACTGTGGGCGAGGGGCCGTGCACTACAGACACACACAATCCACAAAGCACAGGCAGAGACAGAAAAACAGCAAAGTGCATCCGGAGCTTTCAGGACCACAGGACAGTTCCAGAGCAGCAGGAGGCAGGACAGGACGTTCAGGGATCAAGGTTTCATCAAAGACGGATGTCAAACATGAGCTGGAACACGAGATCAAGACATCGTGGGTGGATCGATCCATAATCTAAATAACCACTCAACTCAATCATTATCAGAATATCCATTAACTATCAGATTTTTGGCTTTGGAAGGTTAATATGTTTTGATTAAACCTTGCTCAGATTCTGGTGACTCTAGTTTCTAACATAAATCACTATCAATATCATTTGTGACTGTTTTGTAGCATCTGCTGAATATTTGCCCTCTGACCTACATGTTGTTGTCACAAGAGCTAAAGGCCCAAAACAAAGATCCTCACATGTAGAAGGTCTGATTTCTATCAGTGGTGCACAGCAGGTCAAGCAAGAGATGACAGAGGATGGAGAGAGAGAGAGAGAGAGAGAGAGAGAGAGTGATTGATAGTGAAGCAGAAGAAAAGGGCAGTGAACTCTCGAGGGAGGCTGACATTCACATAAGGAGCTGCAGAGTGGAACCTGTTCCACACACAAACAACCACACACACACACAACCACACACACAACCACACACACACACACACACACACACACAACCACACACACAACAACCATGCACCAACCCACTCAATCAGACACACAAGCTCTCAAAGACTAATTGATGCACAAACACAAACACACACAGATACATATACACAAGCAGACACACAAACAGAGTCTGGTCACACACCCAGGTCAGCCCAGCAGGCTGCTCCTCGAGCTTTAAGGTGTTTGGGGAGATTTATCTTTTGGGGACTTGTTGGCACTTTTCCTCGTCCGTCCTCTCTGTCCTCATCTCGTCCTCTTGTCCACGGCCAGATCGGCCTCCACTTCAACAAAGCTCCCCCACCTCCTGTCCTCCTCCACCTCCCGTCCTCCTCCACCTCCCGTCCTCCTCCACTCCAGGTTTTTACCTCCTTCAGCTGCGTCCGACAGCTAAAGGCAAGAGGACAGAAGTCACTAATGGCGAGTGGACGGCCAGGACGTGAGCGAGGGAGAAAGAGGACTAACTGAGCATTGTGCTCTCAGCTCAGGGCCCATTGTTGGGACTTGGCTCAGAGTCCAAAGCTCCTTTCAGCTCGGTCAGGAGGAGCCTCCCATTGGAGCGGCTCAGCTTGGCAGACTTGAAACCGAGGGACATTTTGGGCCTGAAGCAACACAATGCTGATTAGTCGTCAGGCCAAGATTGGTTTGCCCCTGCAGACTGAGACTCATCCTCGTGAAGTAACTGATCTCAGACCAGATCGTTCCCGTGCTGGCTGCCAGCAACAGAACTCTGAAACAGGATTAAAGATCGTGGGTTCTAAATTTAAGGTTTTCAATCTAAATGTGCAAACAGGATTTGCACAGTGTTGTGTATTAATAGTTCTAAGTGTTCTGCATTTATGAAGCGCGTCCTTCAGTCCCAGTGTGGTTCCTCGTCACTGAAGATGTCAGCATGTCGAGATCTTGAGGTCAACAAGAGGGAATCTGTTTCTACGGTCACTCAGTAACACTGCACTGGTTTAATGAGAGTAATATAAGAATAGCTTGGACTGATGGTGGCAGAGGCAGAAAGGCCAAGTTGTCCTCAGAGTCCAGATGTCTTATTCCTCTGGTCATCAACTAGGTGGTCAGGAGAGGTTCTTAATAAGAATCCAGACTAACGTTGGTTCAGGAGAAAGGTCATTTTCTATTAGAGGACATTTTTCTGACATTTTGCCTTCATTGAGTATAATAATGAAATGAGCAGAGAGAATTAGGGAGGATATGCACCACAGGGCTCGGAATCGAACCTGTGGATTAGAGACGTCAAATTTCATGCCAACATGTTTATAACTACTAAAGTTATGTCATGTAAAAGTTCAACTGAGGTCGGGTTGGGACACAATGAAGTCGAGCTCAGTTTGATTCTTTGAGCCACATTCTGCTGTAAAACATCCTTTAACACTTCAACCTTTTAAAAGTCACTTAACAAAGACAGTGATGCTGCTGGTAATGTTTCTATGACCTTTGGATCTGTGGAGTTTCATGTGTTGACTGACTGGTCTGATCTCCCTCTCTTCACCCAGATACCTTTGCCAGTAAGGTGGCTGCCATCCAGGACCAGTATGCAGACGCCTCCATCGGTAATGTGACGGGCTCGAATGCTGTCAATGTGTTCCTGGGCATCGGGGTGAGTAGCCGCTCGTCCACAGATCCACTGACCGGTGTCAACACACTGTGGCTTCTCTTCCATGGACGTCATAAGTGTAAAAATATGTTGGTGCATGATTTCTGTGATTGAGGCAATGACTGGATATGAAGATGGATGACCCGTTATACCAATGTCACATCACTCACTTGGATGGTGTTGATGCTCCACAGGTGGCGTGGTCCATCGCAGCCATCTACCACCAAAGCAATGGGGACGAGTTCAGGGTGGACCCCGGCACGCTGGCCTTCTCCGTCACCCTCTTCACCATCTTTGCCTTTGTCGCCGTCGGCACCCTGATGTACCGACGGAGGCCGGAGATCGGTGGCGAGCTGGGCGGGCCCCGGACAGCGAAGGTCCTGACCACCATGCTGTTCTTCAGCCTGTGGCTCCTCTACATCCTCTTCTCCTCGCTGGAGGCCTACTGTCACATCACAGGCTTCTAAGACGACAAGGAGACGGTGGAGGGAAGGAGAGCATGGAAGGAGAAGCCAAGGGGAGGTGGGTGAAGGGATGGATTTGCAAATCAAGACTGTCTCATAGATCTATCACTCCCCCCCTTTACGCAATAGATTGAATGAGGGATGAATGGATGTACAGATGAAGGAATGGAGGACGCATTAAAGCATCTTAAAGCAGAATCTAAAGGAGTAAGGAGACGTTGAAGGATGACAGCAGACAGGAGAACCTTGGGATCAAGAGAAATGGCTCAGAAGATGGAACAATTGTTGGTAAATGAATAAACTAAGGAATACATGTTTTGTCTCAACCTATAAATCCAAACCAATCAAGCTGTCTTGAACCCGCCCCCGTTCCAGAGATGAATCCGCAAAGTCACAAACACAGAGAGAAACACACAGCTGGTTCAACGTGATGAAATCAAAGTCTTGATAAAATGAGGAGCGAGACCATCGCAGCTGCGAGGAGGCGTGGCTTCAACAGCAGCGTTCACATTCATCCTCTGTCACATCCCGCTGCAGCGAGATGAGCCTGCATCAGTGGGCACATGCATGACCAGACCAAACTGAACACACAATCAGAAGAGGACGGACATATTGCCATAACTGTTTAATGACAACAAACTGTGAGCGTGCTGCTGTGTGACTGTGTGTGTCTGTGCTTGTGTGTCGTGGAAGAAGATGCTGAAGTACTGTGATGAAAAAAATAACTCATCGTTTCGCCGTCTCAGCATGAGACGAGCTTCTCGTACTCGAGGAACTTATTGACTCTCGCTGAAGAAACGCTGAGTAATGCTTTGTGGGGGGGGGGGGGGGGGGGGCATCACTAAGGTTAGAAATGTAAATAAGAGCTGGACCGCAGCTCCTCTACTTTCCATCTGAAGGTCCTGGTTCCGCCCTGCGCTCCTGAATGGGCCTTTTCTGTTGCTTTGTACTGTACATGTGATTTAAGGTCTAATTTTAATCGAGAAGGGGTTAGTGTGCTTTTACCTTTAATGAGGCCGCGTCTGAGAAGACACAAAATGGCCGCTCTACCGTTTAAAACTGTTAGAGAAGCTATTATCATTGCATAAATATCTAGGTTAATATTACGTGTGTTGTTTTTTATGTTTTTTTAAACTGTGGATTCCGTTACCTGGTTTTCCACCAAGGAGATCGGCACCATCCTCGTCGTCCATCATAACATTGCAATAGACTTCTTAACGTTAAGTCCCGCCCTCAGTGAAACGTCGTAGCCGCCTCTCGTCATCGTTTCTCTCACGTTGATGCCGATTTTCTATTGGTTCACTCGACAGCGTCGGTCATTATCCCAGTGTGTCTTAACCACCTCCCGCTGGCTGGTCAGTGGACCAATCAAAATCCTCAAGGGCTTTGTAAGAAACAACCACTGATCCCTTTTCCCGATCCCTGATTCATGATTCTTCGTACAGATCGACCCTCGCTGGGCGATTTAACAGGGACTCGTATTCCCCCGACCGTATACATCACTCGCTTCGTTGGTTGGAGTTTGCTTCGGTGTGGCTGTAAGAGAAAAATCTACAAAAAACAAGACGAGAAAATAAGTAATACAGCCTCATTTAGTGCAGACATTATCCAGAGTTACACAGATCAGTTATTGGTGGGAGAATTTCCCAGTTGATTACAAAGTCTGCTTATAAATCGCAATAAGCCTTATTCCAAATTAAACCATCCCCGCTATGGTTTTCCCCAGGCGGCCTCCACGACCTTTATATACAGGCCTTGGAAACCAACCGAGTATTGGCTTGTGCTGTGGAGGTAGTTTTACTAACCGCTAAGGGGCAAATACCGTTGTCTTACAGTAGCCCACAGCAACATAGGGTACATCTAGTCTTTATTTATGTCTTTTTATAAACTCAGAGGTTCAACAACCACTCGTACACTGAAATCCTGGTACAATCATTTCAATTGGCTGTTTGTTAGAGTACCCGCCCTCTGTGACCTGTCTTACGAAGTGAGTTCACCCACTGTACGTTGGGCTCTCGTGATATCTGACTCTTTATCCAGATTCTGTCAGGTTCAGAAGTAAATAGAGCGGCTATCCGTCCTATCCCTTCATTAACACACATTGTCTGGATACAGACCAAACAGCAGTACTACAGGAAACCATGGGAGGGCGGTGTAGTCCATAGTTCCAGCGAGACGTGAGGGAGGTTCCTGAAGGTTCCTCGTGATGAGAACATCTAGATTCTGCACTAGGCCCTCGAGTTTGGGCATCGATGGAACCTTGGTTAAAACAGACGCTTATCTCTTCTTACGTAAAAGTAGCATAATGAGCCTTGATGCTAATTAGTTGTGTAGCCGTGGTGATCTACACTGCAGAAAGTTGACTAAAGTGTAACTCACTTTATAAGACAGACCCACACAGATTCTAAAATGAGTTCCACGTAGTGTAAGTTATTAATTTGAGGTTTTAACAACTAGCTCTGTTTGTGTGTTCTGACCGGTTTGTGCATGAGGAGACAGGGTTCTTCTTCCTGTCTTGAAAATCAACTTGAAAATACAGTTCTGATAGTTCTGTTTTAATACAAAAGATACCAAACATGATCTCGAGTATCAGCCGGGTATCTTTGAAAACCAATATGTCCAACACTGGACGAGCTAGTAAACATGAATCAATACTGAAACACTGAGTATTTAACTTTCCAAATCAACCACATTTTAGTCCAAACTTCACTAACTGTCATTACCACAGGCTCTGAGTCACTGGCAGAGAAAAACAAACAATATTTCCACGTGCAGAACTTCAATCTTCAAGCCCACAGCAACTATCAGAGAGTTTACGCTTCAGACTGTTAACTGCTTTCCCTGTTCAGCCAAAATACCTAAATCTCAATGTTCTCAAACCTTACTGTATATGTAGGCATTCGAAAAGTCCATAGCTTAAATGGCACTACACTGTATGCATCTGAATTGGCCAGAATTTTCCTGCTGATGTTGTGTTTTTTTACTTGATGTATTATATGATAAGTAGTGTTTTAAAGGTCATCTGTAGAGTCAGTGGTCTGGGCTCGATTCCCCAGACAGCTTCAGCCCCGGTGAGAGAGCCGAGCTGAGCAGAGCCCTGGACCGGAGCAGTTCGGCAAATCCCGACTAAGAGGAAGATAACTTTAAATTCTGTTGCACAGAATCGTGCACTTGGGACGCGAGAACCACTCCGGGACGACCGATAGAAATTGTCAGTGTCCCAGCAAAACATAAACTAAATTTGAAACTTGGCCGATCTAAAAAATTCGAACAACAAATTTCTAAATGCTGCAAATGTCGAGCGTTTGTGGAGGAACTCTAGAACGAAATCACCCTTTGGCAGCCGAACATTAAGAATAAGTGAGACGTCCGATTTGCTTGCATTTGCCAAACACTGCACAACGTGTGGCTCTCCGTTAGAGTAGCTGTTCCCACGTGAAGGCCTTGGAGTGGCAGTTTACCCCTGTTTTGCCAAAGGGAAATCTTTCTATCACAATCTTAATATTTGCAGTCCGACCTGTGAAGGGTTTTATAACCAGTGGAACTTTCTTAAAACACCAAAAATTATTCATACTTCATATCCACTCTGAAAAGAGACAAACAGACGCCTTGCTATCGTTTAAGCGTTAACTAGAAAACCTTTCTATTTAAATTTGTATGCATTTGTCTCTTCACTGGCATGGGGCTGAAGGTTTATACACTGTAAAAAGTTAATGCTAGCTTGCGCAAAAAAAAGAAAAGAAGAAATAACGTAGAAGCAGATTGCATCATGAGTAACTCTAACAGGGTAAATATTATCTTAAATATGAATAAATCATGTTGGATTTACTTAAAATCGCCTGCTGCCTAATTCGTCAGAGTGAACTTGTTGAGGAAGTAAAAAGCTTCGCAGTTACGTAGTTGTTAGCATCAAGCTAGTTTGCTGCATAAGTTTTCAAGAAGCTAACTTTTCTTTTCCATTTATGGGAGTTAGCTCTTTCGCTACGCCAGCTTGGTTGCTCCACCTCTCTCCACCTTGACTTGAAGGCTAGTCTTACGCGACGCTAATGACGGGTTAGCCGTTCAAACTGTTCGTACCAAGTTGGGAAGTTTGTCACAATTGCTACGTTTGTTTTTCTAACTCGTCAAGGAAAGGAATTACAAATGCACTTCGATTTAGCTTCCTACCTTGGTTTGGACAGGTCAAAGGTCAGACAGGCCATTGCTGTACATACGGTTTTACACTAAGACCAAGCAAGTGTTTGACGAAGTGGGCGGGGTTTCAAATGACGGAAAAGCATTGCACTGGTTCTTTTCGCTTGCGTGAAACGGCTGCTGCGTCGTTTCCTTAACAAAAGTTGCTTCTGATGCTAACAGCAACAGAGATATTGTTGTTTTTTTGGACTCACAATAATAATGTTGTACCTGATGTAAGAAAAAAAAATACAATGGTGTTGAATCAGTTGTGTACCATTGGCGACGTTCTGATGTAAAGATTGATGATTGGTTCGTTGCCTCGTTCGCTTCTCGACCGACCGACTCGTCTGTGTGACAGACGGAGGAGCGACAGACAGAAGGACTGACAGAAGGACTGACAGAAAGACTGACGCCGGTGCAACTAACGTACTGTCGGGAAGAAGAAAAAGAGAAAACATTACCGGAGCTCTTCTCTCCCCTTAAAGTGAAGAGGGGGATGATAAAGAGAGGAAGAAGGAAAAAGATAAAAATTAAAGACAAAAAAAAAATGAAGTTACAGCCATACATTGATTTCTGGGTCAGCGAGACAGAAATGGACTCCTCCTGCCCAGCATGTGTATTGTTATAGTGTCTCTCTGTCCCTGTGTCTCTAACCCGTCTTTCCCTGCCGCCACATTAACCAATCGGGCGGCAAATCCTTTTTGTTCCGTCTTTCTCCTCCCAGATGCCCCTCCCCCTTTCCCGCCTCCTTCTGCCATGTTCTCCATATTTTGGAATGTCGATGTGCTACTTGTTGATACTGTGCATGAATGATAACATGTCTGTATATAGTTATAGAGAATCGTATCCCATTCCCCCTGGAGTTGACAAAAAAATGGTTTGAATGTTGTACAGATTCAGGCTTTTATTCTGTTCTCTGTTCTTTTATGTAAGTAGAGTTAACGACGGTGTGTTTTTAATTTAAAGGAAGACAATGACGTCTTCTCGTGTCGAGTAACTTGCACATGACTAATTAATGATTAATGAGGTTCTTTTTGGTAAAAAGGCAATATCTGCTGTTATTGATTGAGAGATGAGATTATATATCTTAAATAAATATTCTATAGGGGAGTTGCATGGGTTATTTGTACAAAAAAAGAATAATAATAGACACTGCTTGCTACTTCAAATGCTGTGGCTGTATTCTCAGAGAGAGGGCGAGGAATACTGTATGTACATCTAAAGGTTATTTTGTCATTTAAGAGATAATAATGATGATGATGAATATTGTGTATATACTGTACAGTGTTTAAAGTGAGGTGGACTCCATGGCCATCTGACCGTAGAGAGTTGATTCTACATATTTATTTAAAAGAAACTAAAACGCTCACTACACTCAAGAATGACATATATTGCCTTTTTGTTTAGAAGTTGTTTGCTTGTTTCTCTCTCTCTTTTCAATCTGTTCATTTATCCGTCTCCTTTCTTCCCTCCATCGCTGTGGGCGTAGATCAGATGGACTCTTGTCCGTCTGACGTCTGTCCGGCAGCTTCACACCTTCTTGTCGTTTATCCCTCTTTTGTTTTTCCATCTTCATCCCTCCATACTCACTCAAAGTATATCTGCTCCAGCGTTTGTCTGCACTCGAGTCCCGTGTGTTCGATTCCGAACATCCGTCATCTTTCCAAACCAAATTCCCTCTTCCTTCTGAATCCTCTCTTCCACTTCCTTCCCTCCTTCCCTCCATCCATCTCTCCCGTCTTTCTTTCCTCCCTCTCTCCTTCTTTCCACTCTCACAGGGTGAAGTCTGGAGTTTCATGTTTGTCGATATGATTTTGTGTGTTTTCTTTTTGAATGGAACAATAACCACAAATTAAAATGTTGGGTATAATGAAGAATTTATAATTTTTTGCCACTGTTGATTTTCTTTTTATTTGTTGTGTTTTTTAATTGATTTGTGTTGATCAACATCTGACAGGAGGAACGTTGTGTGTGTGTTGCCACTAACTGTGACTGCTCTCCATGGTACATGGTACTTCTGATGAAACCAATAAAATAAAGTTTGGGATACCGTGTTTCAGAGACCTTGTGAGTCCACTGCCTTTCTACAGAGTGTGTGTGTGTGTGTGTGTGTGTTTGTGTTTGTGTGATTGAATCTATAATGGAAAGCTTTAATGTAAAAGCTCAATTATTATGCAAATTTACACGTTAAATCTTCATTTGAATGGGAGTGGCCTCGAGCTCTCGTCTCGTCTTCCTCCCTCGTACAGACAAACAATTCATTTACTTCCATACGTTCAGGCTGATGGTGACAATGACATCTGTCTGAACAACATCTCATTTACTGGCGTCTTGTTCTGTCATCGTGTCGGAGACGCACACCGAGTGACGGCTGCATAGCTGCTGATTAATTGTCTATGAAAACATTAATATATGCATTGTGGTTTTGACGGCTGCTTTCCCTCTTTAACATTTACAATCAAGCCGTCTTTGTCTAAGAACGTTGGCTGGAGACGAATTATTTAATTTGTATTCATATAAAAGCTCATTTAACCTCTCAAAGAGAAGAACATTAGAGAACATGTAATGTTTGACGAATGTTCTAATTAAATCTGCTATCTGCGTCGCAGCAGATTCAAGTCGTGGTCATGAAGATCTCACTTCTGCTCAGCTGAGGTTCTGAGTGGCTCACGGTCCATCTCGTCATGTTTACAGTTTGATGAAGGTCATGTTCCTCTGCACCTCATGGAGCACAACGACACTGAAGGCTTTCCAAACAACACGTAGAGGATGCAGGTCAGAAGAGAGCCGTCACCTTCACGTCACAGCTGACCGACAGATGAGTGGCGTCTCCTCCTCCCATGATGCACTGGGACGGGTCGTGGTCGTTCTCTGTGAGCAGACTGATGGATTCTTCTGTTCCAGTTGGACCCTCTTCCTGTTCACAGGCAGGACTTTCTTCTTTAATTATGAACAAGTTTTGTATTCGTTCATTTGAAAGAAGAGAATGTGAAGAGATGTTCTTTGGTTCTTTTATTTGCCGCAGCGTGTGTCATGCTGGTTGTTGATTCTCTCGTGTTCAGGTGCTCGACTCTTTTCATTACCTGCCTTCTGCCGTTTCTCTCTGAAATCCCATTATTCTGTCTCTTCTGGTTTCCAGACAGCTTGGTGTGCGGAGGCCCTCCGCTCGCGGCCGAGCATGCTGGGAAATTAGTGTGGATTTACGACTGTGTATGTGCATGGCTGCTCCTGACTGCTGAGTAAAGCTCCGACTGTCAGAGAGTCTGCGCCGACTGTCAAACTACACACAACCACTTAGTGTCACACAACAGGAGCAGCTCTTTGTGTCAGCCGCCTGTCAGTGACCACCACGCTCTGTACAGTCAACACAAGTTCACTGTAAACTTAAGAAACTTTTAAACTTGACTTGCTCTTGTCTATATTCAATGAGTCATACGACCATACTCTAATGAGATGTCTCAATTGAAGACTGAAGTGAGAAGTCATGTCTCTGCTCTTTAAACATTCCTCACAAATCAGTATTTCTTTGAAAGGAAAATGCGTAGAGTCTGAAAGGTTTTTCTTTTTCCCGATGAGCTCCCAGTACGTGTGCAGCTAGCGTGGGCGTGGCCTCTGGTTCCTGCTCCTCCCACCAGTCGCTCCACTCACCTGTTCCCATTCAACAACCCACTGCTCTCATGATGCCGAACTGAAGCCGTCACCAGTCGCCTCTTTGCCAGAACGTCTTCTCATATGAAATCTAAGAAACTAATGAACAACAGGTATTGTGTTCTCAACATCTGACACCTCCTCTGTGTGGGTGGATTCTCCCTTTGTCTTCATCTGCATCTGTTTGTGTATTTGTCTTTATTCTGCACAACATGATGACTCTACTCTCATTTCCTCTGGGCTCTTGGTGGGAAGGTTTCCCAAGTCTGCAACAAGGAGCATGTGCAGCGACTCGTTGTTGAATATGTCAAACTAACATTGTTTACTTCATCTCTGTTGTTATTGTTCATGTTTGAGTTCTGACTCCGAGTCAGACAGTTTTCCATCTTGTCTGGGAAGTCGTAGAGGTTCTGATATGGAAAGTTTGAATGTTCTAACACCCGGTTATTCTTGTTTATGATTGAGGACGCACAAGTCGATATAGACTATGATCTTATCTGGAGAGGTTCAGAGGCTGTTTATTAATATCTGGAACAGCTCATACAGACCATATTAATCCTATCTGCTCGATAACAGATTCAGTGTCGATGGATGTTTATGTATCTTAATCAGCCTTGTTAATGTGTGGTGTGCCTCAGGGCTCTTTACTGGGTCCCTTCATGATCCATTCATGATTTGAAATCTATCAATTGTTATTGTTATGCTGATAATAAACACGTCTATCTCATCATTATACATGATTATATTAACTAGATGCAACACAAAGCTTCATGATAAAATAATGTCTCTAAATTTGACTTTGATAAAATATTTAATCCACTTAAAATCTTAAAATGATTCTGATGTTTCACTCACCATCATAATCTCAAAATGTCTCAAGCTTATAACTATTGTCGTGTTTCTTTTGAATGAAAAGCTTCTCCTTCCTTTCACCTGACATAGCTCAATGTTAAACCTTAAAATCAGAAATTCTGTTCTTGTCCCTCAATTGTGAAATAACCTCAACATGTGATTGTTACCGTTCATTTTTCCCTGAATGTTTGTTTCTTTAAAAGATTCTGTGCCTGTGATATTCTGCTTCCTCTCTCCAGACCTGCTGTCCCACATCCAGCAGATCAATGACCTTTAAATGGTAGAAAGGTCGCGCATGTTGCAGAGGGAGAGGAAGAGGAGGAGGAGGAAGAGGAGGGAGAGGAGGAGGAGGGAGAGGAGGAGGGAGAGGAGGAGGAGGAGGAGGAGGAGGGAGAGGAGGAGGAGGAGGAGGGAGAGGGAGAGGAGGAGGAGGGAGAGGAGGGAGAGGAGGAGGAGGGAGAGGAGGAGGAGGAGGAGGAGGGAGAGGAGGAGGGAGAGGAGGAGGAGGAGGAGGAGGGAGAAGGAGGAGGAGGGAGAGGAGGAGGAGGAGGAGGAGGGAGAGGGAGAGGAGGAGGGAGAGGAGGATGAGGAGGAGGAGGAGGGAGAGGAGGAGGGAGAGGAGGAGGATGAGGAGGGAGAGGAGGAGGAGGAGGGAGAGGGAGAGGGAGAGGAGGAGGAGGGAGAGCTGGAGGAGGATGAGGAGGAGGGAGAGGAGGAGGAGGTCTGGGTGAGTAGTTTCTAGTCATGAGACTTTTTCCTCATGACACCGAAGGTTCACGTTGAGTAAACACACAACGTTCAGGCACAAACGCACAATCAGGCACCAGGGAAGTGATTTTGTTATTTGGTTTGAAAATTACAAACTGCAGGTTGTAAGTAGTGGGATTGAGTTTGTATATTATTTTGTGCATGTGTGGTGTAGTGTGTGGTTTGTGTCTGTGTTGCGTTGGAGCAGGTGTTTTACAAACATGGAACAGATTGAGATTAAATGTCAGGAAAATACCAGAGCATGAACTCTCCCCTACATCGTGTGTGTACTTCTACTTCTATATTTGTGAAGACCAGTCTGAGGACATATTTTGAAAGTGAGGATATTTTGTCCTCACGTGTAGAGTCAGTGTGTGTAGAGTCACTGTGTGTAGAATCAGTGTGTGTAGACTCAGTGTGTGTTTCACAAAAACAAGCAGCAGAATTGGTTTTGTAATCTACTTACACAATACAGGTTTGTATGAATTATATTTTTAGTTTCAGTGGATTGATATGTTGGAACATCCTGAAATTATTGTATATTAAACAATTATGACTTGAATAACTCCCTCTCTGTTTCTTGTCTCCCACAATTTCTCTTCGTGGAAGTTGTTGGCTGAGTCCTCCTCTGTTTGACTCAGACACACACACACACACAGACACACACACACAGACACACACACTCGACAGCAGGTTACTCACTGTGTGTGCGGCTGCTCCCTGCTGAGAGGCTGTGGGCGGCGTGATGTCCGGTTACTGTGGTGATTTTCTGTTGCCTCGCGACGCATTCACTACAATCAACTGCAGTATCCAGGCACACACACACACACACACACACACACACACACACACACACACACACACACACACACACACACACACACACACACACACACACACACACACACACACACACACACACACACACACACACACACACACACACACACACACTCTAACCTGCTCTGGATTACACGTGCACACAGCTCCAGACACGCGGGCTCTTGACTTCTCCCACATGATCACAGGCCTTCAGGTAGTTAACCTCCTCTAAGGAGCTCGGAGCCTCGTGTCCACGTGGGAGACGCTCTCTGAACCTTTGTCCACGAACGTCCCCGAGGGAGGAGGACGGACCGAGGGGACACCAGGAGGACGTGAAGAGCTGGACGTCTCCCTCCAGCAGAGGACGACCCTTCATTCAACCCCTCACTTCTATCAAAGCAGGTCACAGATTTACAAAAGTCCATCATCAAGTTTGAACACAGAACAAGCTGAACCCTGTTGTTGTCACTGTGGTGTGTTCATGTTCATGTTGTGTAGACAAATCAAATAATAAAAACTAGGATAGATTTAAACCACTTATTTCATTTTGACTTCCTTTATCAGCTTGTTTCTGTTTAACTCGTGTTTATTTTGTGAAAACCCACAAAGAGACGTTCACCTGTTTCCTCTCAGTTCAGTGAAGCTCCAGTTGTATGTTTGTGTAGTTATAACTCTTCCTTTTTTTTGGATCCTTGGTATTCTGTATTTTTCAGTTTTGAAATGTTCTTTCTTGATGTTTTTATTTTATTGATAAATCCATCTGAGATTCTATACGAGTAATTGACCAGGACAAGTAATGGAGAGAGAGAGCAGTTTCTAAAGATCAGGAAGTAGATGAGCTGATTGTGTGTGTGTGTGTGTGTGTGTGTGTGTGTGTGTAAAGCCGGTCACATCTATGAAATAACAGTCATTTTAATCTTGATGGCCAGTGGGAGAGAATGGAGTGAGGGAGGAAGAGAATAAAAGAGTGAGAGAGTAATAACACCAATCAGACAGCATTAGCAGAGCAGAGACCAGTAATTGGAGCTGTGAAGTGTGACTCATCGACAGCAAGCGAGACCTCACACACACACACACACACGACCAACACTTGTTACACACTTTCTTTCTGCACCATCTCTATCATGTCTTTTCTTTCAGTAATTCACACACAATATTTCCCGTCTCTTCACATGTTGTTCCTCACTTTTTTATTTCTCAAATTTAGACTCACACACACACTCTCTCTCTCCGACTCTTTCTCACACACTCACACCAACACACCCACGTGCAGAAGTCCACACACACACTGGCTTGTTATCCACTGCGCTGCCAGCTACACACTGTAAGAGCTCCTTCCTGTGCCGCTCGCCCACCTGCTGCAACACAACGCCGAGAGAGAAAGCATCTTTCAACCTTCCTGAGGGAGACGCACTCTAACAAGTGCAGACTCGCCTGTCACTCAAAATGTCCTTCCCCTCTCCACACAGGGACACGTGCAGGGGACGGACAGGTTGTTGTCCTGCTGGTGACCTTTCACAGTCAGAGAAAAGTGTGATTGTTCAAATTAAATTCATTTTCTCAGATGTTTTGGTTGTTTTACTCACTGTGTTCATGTTATTTGGTGATATTAACAACGGAGTGATACATCATGATTGACAGCTGAGGCTGAGGTCCAAGGTATCTAGCTTCATTTGGGCACAGCTGCAGGAAGTGGCGGAGCTTCTTCAATATTTATTTACAGTCTATGGATATAACTTCATTAGTCTAGTTGTGAGCAAATGTACAAAAACGTTCCAGCTGAAAATGAGCGACTGAGTCGATTATTTAGCTTCATTACAAATAAATACTTTTATTATTAAATCTTCTAAAGATTTACCAGATATACTGATTTATTAAATATTCAGTTGTTTGGGTTCATATGTGGACAGAGCTGATCATCTTGCAGTCGAGCTGCTCCTCACCTCCGCTCAGCCTCACGTTCAGCCCCTCTACATCTTCCTCAGTCCTGTGCTTCACCAGTGATGAAAGGTTTCTGAGTTCCTCTTCAGTGCCGAGCGGACATCTTGTAATATGGCTGCTGGCCGGTGTCCATTGCTTCTATGTGCTTGACGCTCCCTGACTGAGACTTTCCTCCGGCTGCGTCTCTCTGATGCTCAGTTGCAAACTTTCATCTGTTTGATCGAGTTCCTTCATCTTCTCTCCTCTTCCTCTCCTCTCAGTCTCATCTTGTTTATCACCTCTGGCTCTGTCCACTCGCTGCTCTCCGTGTCCTCCCTCTGCCGGCTCTGTAGGAGATGTTAGCAGATGTTCACTGGTTGTGTTGAAGTAGCTCTGCAGCTCGGCCACAGGTCCCTCATCAGAGAACAGACGCTCCAGATAGGCCTGGGCGTATTGATCTGAGGTGATCAGGTCCAGGTTCATGGAGGAGGTCACAGAGGAACCGTCAGGTCTCCTTCTTCTCCCTGGAAGGTTCAGCTCAGTTCAGTTAAATGCAACTTGACAGATTGTGAGAAGTTTTCTTTGAAACAACGTCCACCTGCTTCTGTCTCCAAGGTGGACAGAGGCAGCGTCACGCTCCTCCCCGTCTCTCTGTCCGTCACAGTGAGGCCCGTCATGGATCCCTCCTCTGGCATCTCACTGGAGGGGTCACATGACGCGGACAGCCCCCCCCGACATTTCACCACACTCACTGTGTTGGACTTATACCTCCTGTAAGAAGAGATTAAAAACAGATCAGACATCTTGATCATTCCAATATCACGTTGATAACATGTTACTGACACGGAGAGTTTGTCCTTTATGAGGAGCCCACGATACACGTGCTCGACCAATCACAAGTGAGTCTCAGCTGTCAATCATGTTTCTCCTCTTTTTTGTAACTTCAAACCAAAATAGAACAAATACAAGTGTGATAAAAAAACCCTGAGATGACAGAAACCATCCTTAACTAAATGGATTTAACCTGTACTTTGACTTTATAATTTAGCCCGTGTTGTTATACTGCAGCCAGCCACCAGGGGGCCATCAAGATGTTGTGGCTTCACTGTTGAGGACAAGTCTATCGTTCATCTTGGTATAATGGCTTCTGTGTGTCGGTCACAGAATGTTCTCTGTCTGCAGCGAGTGGAGATGAGATCTGGAGGTTTCCTGACAGATCAACTTCCTGTGAGTTCTGTGTGATAACCGGAGCCGACGGGGAAGCTGGTGGAGCAGCAGACAGCCGGGTCCTGAGCGGCTGTTTGTCTTTGTTCCACCTACACACTGCAGAACAGAACGCACACTACCTGCTCTGTGAGTGGAATATATATATATATATATATATATATATATATATATATATATAAACACATAAACCCCACAAAGCCGTTATCCGTGGACAAGCAGGCGGGGGAGGTGCTGCTGGCAGGATGTTACCTGTAAGCAGGTATGATCTGGGTGAGGTCCTCCTTGTACTGCTCCAGCGCCGCCCTCGCCGCCCGGGGCGCCCCCCCACCTTCCAGTCCGGCCAGGTGAACCAGCATCTGGGTGTGGAACGCTGCTGCACTGGCCCAGTGCCTCAGGGACCTGGAGGAGGAAACGGCTTGAGGACTCGTCCTGCTACATCGAACTATCAAGGACTTCACCCTCGTCTTCATCATTCTACCCCCCCTCACCTGGAGTCACAGTCCCCCCCCAGCAGGCAGGTCTTCAGCTGGGTGAGGCTGAGGCTGAGCTGCCCCTCCAGGCGGACGGCGTCCTGGATCAGCTTGTCTCTGTCGCTCAGGTTGATCCTGCAGCGCTTCAGGTACTCCTCCATCACCTCCTGCAGCTCCTCCACCCTCTGCAGGAGGAACAAGTTCAACACATCAACTGATGAAGAACCCTCCATCACCTCCTGCAGCTCCTCCACCCTCTGCAGGAGGAACAAGTTCAACACATCAACTGATGAAGAACCCTCCATCACCTCCTGCAGCTCCTCCACCCTCTGCAGGAGGAACAAGCTCCAACACATCAACTGATGAAGAACCCTCCATCACCTCCTGCAGCTCCTCCACCCTCTGCAGGAGGAACAAGTTCAACACATCAACTGATGAAGAACCCTCCATCACCTCCTGCAGCTCCCCCACCCTCTGCAGGAGGAACAAGCTCCAACACATCAACTGATGAAGAACCCTCCATCACCTCCTGCACCTCCTCCACCCTCTGCAGGAGGAACAAGTTCAACACATCAACTGATGAAGAACCCTCCATCACCTCCTGCACCTCCTCCAACCTCTGCAGGAGGAACAAGTTCAACACATCAACTGATGAAGAACCCTCCATCACCTCCTGCAGCTCCTCCACCCTCTGCAGGAGGAACAAGTTCAACACATCAACTGATGAAGAACCCTCCATCACCTCCTGCAGCTCCCCCACCCTCTGCAGGAGGAACAAGTTCAACACATCAACTGATGAAGAACCCTCCATCACCTCCTGCAGCTCCTCCACCCTCTGCAGGAGGAACAAGTTCAACACATCAACTGATGAAGAACCCTCCATCACCTCCTGCAGCTCCTCCACCCTCTGCAGGAGGAACAAGCTCCAACACATCAACTGATGAAGAACCCTCCATCACCTCCTGCAGCTCCCCCACCCTCTGCAGGAGGAACAAGTTCAACACATCAACTGATGAAGAACCCTCCATCACCTCCTGCAGCTCCTCCACCCTCTGCAGGAGGAACAAGCTCCAACACATCAACTGATGAAGAACCCTCCATCACCTCCTGCAGCTCCCCCACCCTCTGCAGGAGGAACAAGTTCAACACATCAACTGAAGAACAACTCTCCTGAACTTCCTCTTGCACTTCAGCACTTTCTGAATCTTTTTTAATGACTTGGAGCAATAACTCATTTTTTATTACTGTTACAAACTCCTGTCTTTCTGTGACATCACAGTCTCACCTGGCCCGACCCGGCTGACTTCCCTTTCCCCCCCGACGCCCGTCTCGATGACGTGTAGGCCATATCCATCACCATGGTGACCACCAGTCCCACCAACCCAGCCAGGCGCGGCTCATCGGAGAAGGTCGTCAATCTGCCAATCAGATCCCTCAGGTAGACGGGGGCCCGGCTCCCAATGTTGCCCTGCAGCTGGGGGGGGGGGGGGGGGGGGGGGGGGAGCAGAAACATTCATGACTCCAGCTCAGCGAGAAGATTTCACTTCCTCCATTTCTTCATCATCACGTTGGTCATTGATTTCTTTACCAGCAGGAGTGAAGCAGAACATGAACCTGCTGGTGCTGACACTCTACATGACCTGATGTGATTATTAATATGATTATTCCTAGTTCCATATTCTGGTAAATCACAAGATGATATTTACATGAAAGTCTTCATCTGGTTAATATGCGTGTCAATGTACTTGTGTTATGTTTCTGCTCATAACCTGAATTTTCACCGCTCACACACCGTCATGTTTTTTGAAAAGATTATGTTATCAACCTCTCTCAGTTGCTGCTGGAGGCGGTCCTGGGGGTCGAACCTCTCGTGCTGATTGGCCAAGAGGAGCGGGTGCACCACTCCCAGGTCGGGCACAGCTCCGCCCTCCAACATGGCGCTGAAGAGGAGGGAGCCGAGGGCGTCCTTCACCTGAGAACACTCTTCATCTGAGGAGAACAGCTGGCCCATGATGAGGTGTGTGTGTGTGTTTGTGTGTGTGTTAGTGTGTGTAGGTGTCTGTGTGTTGACAACCAGGAGAAAACTTTTCATCTATGGCTGCATCTGATGAAGAGGAGGAGTTAAACTGCAGTTAATACAGTGTGTAATCAAACCTCAGACATTGATCTGAACCTCACAGATTAAATGATGAATATGATCAAACAAATGTAATTATGTGGTTTCCTCTTTATGCACAACACATAATATTTAATAACTTCAAGGGTTTAACACACAGGGTGAATATGAGCAGGTCTTTAATTCATCATGTGGACATGAACCTTCTGAATCCATAACAACACAACACGAGCCAACCTGCCACTTCTCAGCCTGAGTCTCTCTTCCTGCGGCTCTTCTTCTTCTCCCCTCCTCTTCTTCCTCTTCCTCCTCTGCACATCCTGCTGCAGAGATGAATCAAGACGACACAGCAGCAGGACGAAGCTCAGCCGCATAGCTACAGCTCCCCCTAGCGGCAGGGAGAAGCCAATGCAGCTGCTCTGAGAGAGGAGGAATCCTGAAGCTGTGTCAAACATAGAAGAAATAGGCCCCGGGCTTCCAGCTCTGTTATTCAGATCAATGGAGCAGTGGCCTCGTGTGTTGTCGACTGTCTTCACGAGGGGATCTGGGATTTAATAAGTCAGAGTTCTTTGTTAACTGGGATGAGGGCCTGTGCAGCGTCAGGCCTCCGAGTGTCTGGGCTGAATGAACCTGTTCCTCAGGTGAGTGTGGATGAAAAGTCGGAGAGCTTCCTCCACATGGGAACCTGTCTTCCTCCTCTCCAGTGACCTCCAGCTTCCTCCGCATGGGAACCTGTCTTCCTCCTCTCCAGCTTCCTCCAGCTTCCTCCGCATGGGAACCTGTCTTCCTCCTCTCCAGTGACCTCCAGCTTCCTCCACATGGGAACCCGTCTTCCTCCTCTCCAGTGACCTCCAGCTTCCTCCACATGGGAACCCGTCTTCCTCCTCTCCAGCTTCCTCCAGCTTCCTCCACATGGGAGCCCGTCTTCCTCCTCTCCAGCTTCCTCCAGCTTCCTCCGCATGGGAACTTGTCTTCCTCCTCTCCAGCTTCCTCCACATGGGAACCTGTCTTCCTCCTCTCCAGTGACCTCCAGCTTCCTCCACATGGGAGCCTGTCCTCCTCCTCTCCAGTGACCTCCAGCTTCCTCCACATGGGAACCCGTCTTCCTCCTCTTCAGTGACCTCCAGCTTCCTCCACATGGGAACCCGTCTTCCTCCTCTCCAGCTTCCTCCAGCTTCCTCCACATGGGAACTTGTCTTCCTCCTCTCCAGCTTCCTCCACATGGGAACCTGTCTTCCTCCTCTCCAGTGACCTCCAGCTTCCTCCACATGGGAACCTGTCCTCCTCCTCTCCAGTGACCTCCAGCTTCCTCCACATGGGAACCCGTCTTCCTCCTCTTCAGTGACCTCCAGCTTCCTCCACATGGGAACCCGTCTTCCTCCTCTCCAGTGACCTCCAGCTTCCTCCACATGGGAACCCGTCTTCCTCCTCTTCAGTGACCTCCAGCTTCCTCCACATGGGAACCCGTCTTCCTCCTCTCCAGTGACCTCCAGCTTCCTCCACATGGGAACCCGTCTTCCTCCTCTCCAGTGACCTCCAGCTTCCTCCACATGGGAACCTGTCTTCCTCCTCTCCAGTGATATAACGTTGCACCAGCAGCATCTTGTGGGGAAGCTGTGCAAAGCTCTTCTGTGTCAGGATGTGATGATACAACACGGATAAAGGTGGATGAGTGAAGTGGGTCACTGATTGTGAATCATTGTGTTTCCCTCATAAGGTCGATCATGATTGTAGCATCTATCAGCTCATTGTTTGGGTTTTATTCAAATGAAGATGACAAAAGTTGAGCCAAAACATCTGGATCAGCCCCTGGTGGTTGGCAGAAGTAATGCTAACGAACTGTGCCTCCTCCTTGTTAGTGGATGGGACATGGAGCAAACTGAAAAGTCATAGTTGGTTGTTTCATGTTAGGAAGATGTTATTCAGTGAAGAAGCAGCAGCTCAGGTTGTTGTGAAGGTGGAACTACTGCACTGAGATCAGCAGAGTGATGAATGGTTCCTCCTTCACGGCTCCACTTCCCTGCAGAGCGTCTTCCCAGCACCAGATGAGCCGAACTGGCTGAGAACCAGTCGACCGCTCCACGGAACCAGAAGGAGGACGGTTTACTGACGGAACACGTTCTGACTCACGGCAGCAGAACAGATGTGTGGAGGTCACGACGGCTGGATTCCAAGTGGCTCACAGCTGCTGCAGAAAGAGTTTATCACTGAAATGAATTAAATTGATATTGCAAATCAATTAAATTTGGTGAATATGGATTAAAATAATACAAAATATATTCTGAGATTTTCATGTAGGACTAAATCACATTAAAGGGGGAATAATACAAATTTAAAAGTATAATCATGTGTCTTATGGTTTAGTTAAACAAACTAAAGAGCTCTGCACACAGATGATGATGTCGACCACTCACACACCTTTCCTGGTTTCTGCCTCTTTGTGCTTCTTTCTCTCCAGTTTCCAGCCGGCTGCTCCTTCCCATTTCTCTGGTTATTGTTGATTTTGATGGCTTCTGTCAGTTTGATGCAGTGTTAACTGGTTTGAGTTCTGCAGCTGGGAGAGGATCTGTCTCTCTCCCTCTCCCTCTCCCTCTCCCTCTCCCTCTCTCTCCCTCTCCCTCTCCCTCTCTCTCTCTCCCTCTCCCTCTCCCTCTCCCTCTCTCTCTCTCTCCATGGATCCTGAGCCTGTCGACACACTTCACACTCCTCTGAGAGGCAGTAAATATTTCAATGTGCTCATGTTACCAACATACACACACACATCAACACACAGTGATGGTTATTAACGCACACACACATGGTTAAATGGTGGAGTTTCCCTGCTCTCGCTCTTTCTCTCCCTCTCTCGATTGCTCTGATTTCCTCTTTTTTATGCTCCTTCTCTTTGTTAAGGTTCAATTTCCATCTGACAGTGAAGTGTAGATGAAAGGAAAGAAAGAGAGGAGAAGGAAATGATGAAGGAAGAGAGGAGAAGGAGTAAAATAAAAGAATAGAAGAGATGAATAGAGATGAGATGAGAAGAAAGACCAACCAACTGTGAAGCCATTGATTTATGAACTTTCTTTTCAAAGCCATGAAGGTTTTTTTGGCCCTGTTTTGGTTTCTGGAAACCAGACGTGACCATATTCGGAGCCAGGTCATGTTTTTGTGTTTATCATTAACAGAACTTTACATTATTGTCTCATTTAAATCTCATCTGAAATCCACAGAAACTCAGTGAAGCCGACGCTGCACTGATCGGTCTGATGTGATGAAGTTGTAAAACAGAGCTTCTGTTTTTTGCTCTCCTCCATAAGATCTATTCATCCATTATTCTTCCCTCCCTCTCTCTCTCCCTTCATGATCGCTCCCCCCACCCCCCGCCCCCGTCTGCATTCATCCTGCTCTATCCGTTCATTTACGGTTGTGGAGGAGAATAAAAGCAAGTTTAATGTACAGCAATATATCATCCCATGGCCGGGCGCCAGACGGCATCCATTTTGTGCCTCTGTTGTGTTCACTTAGCAGCAGTGGGCCTAATTATTGCAAATGGCAGCTGTAGAAAGGAGAATTAATGTCTCCTTTCTACATGAGTACATCCAATATTATGGGGCTGATGAAAAGTGTAGTCGCAGGCAAAACTTTACACAGAGTGAATGAAGGGAAAGAGAAAAGCTGAAGTGTAAGGTAAGCCCCATAAATCCAACTTAATCTTTAATTAGATGTGTCCTGGACTAAAGGTGCAGTAATCACCATCCATCTCCCAGTGACACCATTCATCTCCCAGTCAGACCATCTCTGGCCGGGATCATCATCTGACCCGGTTCTGACTGGAGATGAACAGAGAGAAGCAGAACTTTGTGGTTCTTTGAGTAATAACATGAGTTAAATGAACGATGAAGCCATTTCTCAAATGCATGTAATGTAGCGACGGATCATTTTCTTCTGTCAAACTCAGGATGCTAACGACGCATGAGTGAAACCGAATATGACTCACAAAAAACAATATCGTCACCGGAGCGACAACAGAAACATATTCATGATGGTTTCCACTTTTAATCCATGTTCTGGATCTGAGGATTTAAAGGTTGTTGGTTCAAGACTTTGGTCCAGAATCAGTTTTCTCAGGAACCATGTTTTCGATAATTTCATTTTTTAACTTGAAATTTAAATTGTTTAGACTTTTTAAAATGAACATCTGAATATGAAATATCAATTTGGCAAAAAGTTCTAAACAAATATCTTCTTCTTAACGGACATGTCTCTCATCTTCGGACTGGAAGAAACGATCGTTGTGTGATTGTTGCTACTGTGAATATTTGTATAATAAATATGTAAATGTTGTTTTGACTTCTGCTGGATTTGAAACTTGGATTCGTTAAGAACAAGTGGAAGTGGGTGCCTGCTGGTTTTCAGTTGTCAATTAGAGAAATGACTCGTTGATTCAAAGGAAATCAAATCCCCACTCACTGATGCAACATGACATCAATCTCAAGTAATACCTTTTATGGCTGTCACATCAATATATTCTCTGATCATAATTCTTCATCATTACGATGGAGCTGCACAGACTTCCGGTCAGAGTCTGTCCTGTTCACAGCTCAGTGTAACAGGCACAGGAACCTTCATCAACCAGGATGACGGGTCGTTAACGTGTGGGACTGAGGAAACACGGAGGTTTTAATGTGTCGGAGAAGAGACGGAGATTTAATGAGTGAAGTGTTGAGACCGAGAAGGAAGCAACTTCTCTGTGACTCCAACAAACAGGAAGTCAGAGTCGTGTAGAGGGACCTGCTGCTGGGCTTAGAACAGATCTCCTCCTCACTCCGAGAAACATCTGCTCAAAACGCCTCCAGGTGTGTGGGTGTGTGTGTGTGTGTGTGTGTGTGTGTGTATATGTTTGTCTCACTGACGAGGTGTTTATTAATATGTGCTCTGGCATTTATTCTGTTTTGATGTTTGGTTGCAAGTTTAGTTGTTTGATATATGAATTTATAACAAGAAATTATAATAAATACATTAAAAATACAGTATTTAGTGAATTCATATGAGATCAAGTTATGTAACTACTATTTGTATATAACTTGATGTCATAGGAATTGACTATATACTGTGATATTTGTACATGTATTTTATTTCATGATATTTATCAGATAGTTGCTGTTTATAAAAAACACGTTTCAATCCAGTTGGTGGTTTGACGCTCTGGTGATAGAGCGCCCCCTGCTGGTCATGATGGGCTCCTGCACTCACTGGAGACCCACTTCCTGTTCCGGTGTAAACAAACGATCCAACATGGCGCCGCTCGGCAGCTCGCGGTGAGCACGTCGAGGATCGTAATGTCTGAGCCCGGAGGCGAGGGGGGGTGTGTTCGGTTCTTCTGCACCGCGGGGAGCGGGATGGAACCTTTCCTCACGGAGGAGCTGCGCAGGAAGCTGGAGGCGGAGGATGTGAGTGACACCATGACAGCCTCCTCCACGAGCCCAGGGTGCTCAGCCTCTGATGATGATGTTTAATACTTTATAATACTTCATAATACTTCATAAAACTGATATGGAAACAAACTGTTCCAGGGTCTGCAAGCTTCTTGGTCCTCTAGTTCAGGTTCAGAGAAAGTTTGAGAGCAACGACCTGTTTCAGATGTTTTCAGCTTCAAGATGATGAAACAAGCAGCTGTAGGTTGTAAAGAATGTTTTTAACTAATATTTATAAAAGTTTTTTCACTTCATAACCTTTTTATACAAACTGCTACAGAGAGTACAAGGTGTAGATAATGTTCATACTCACAAAACTTGATCTGACCTGTGTGGATCAATAAAGTTTTATCTTATCTAATTAACTACTTGTAGTTAAACCTCCAAATGAAGTAGTGACAGATATAAATATTGTGCAGAGTATAGAGTATAAATACATAAACATATGTGTATTTATAATTTACAGCAGATTCACTGTTGTGTGGTATTCAGTTACATTAGTTAAATATCAAAATATTTGGCATTAACATATTGAGCTGCAACAATTCCTTCATTGATTGATTAGTAGATTGAGCAGGATTAACTTTTGGATCATTGGCCTTATAAATCTATTTGTTTAGTCATTTTAAGTATATTAAAATGACTAAACAAAGTATATATGGTTCCTGTATGTGAGGATCAGTGCTGGACGACGTGGTCGAGTTATAAATGTCAGATTGTATTTCTCTTCAGTGAAGGTTAGGATGACTCAGCGTCTGTTACAGGCCTTTAATAATCCCATGTGACGGCCTGGGCCTGACGCACCTGATCTGATGTGTTTCAGTTATGAATGGTTGGACTCTGTGTGCTGTGTGCAGGTGACTCAGCTCTCAGGGAAGGTGCTGTTCAGCTCGTCGGTGAGGATCCACAGCGTCGTGGAGCTGAAGGCTGCAGAGAGACTCTTCCTCCTGTTGAAGCACGAGTCTCCTCTGCAGCTCTCCTCCCTCAGCAGCTCAGGTACCAGCTCCACACATTCAAACACACACACACAGACACACTCAAGCTAGTCTGGGATCTTAACAATCGTTTAATTTGAACCTGATTCTTCATTGAACATTTAAAAACACCTCGGATGATTTGTTTTACTAAATATAACCAGAAATATGTAATTCGATGTAGATGAACATCCACAGATATCAATAATGAAGACGCTCTACATCACGTAAAGGATCTCTCTCAGTGAATCATAACTTTCCTGCAGTTTAAGCCCTGATCATCTTTTTTAAGGTGACTTTTGAATGTGATTTCACAGCCAAGGCCGCCGCTGAGCTGAAGTCCAGACTGCTGGGCGACAGGAAGCAGTGGAGCAGCGCCGCGTTGACGTGGAGTCGCCTGCAGGGGGCGCTGGCTCAAGGAAGAGGAACCGCTGCCAACTCGTCAAGCACCCCCCACGGGAGAAGGAAGGAGGAGGGGAGAGGGAGTGAAGAACAGATGGAAGAGGAGAAATACTGCGATGTGAAGAGTGGAAAGAGAGCAGGGGAACAGAGGGAAGAGGAAAGAGAGAGCAGGGGGCTGAGAGGAGGTGAAGAACAAGAGGAAGCACCGACTCTGGAGAAGAAGAGGAAACGAGAGATGAGCTGTGGAGTGGAAGAGCAGATACTGGAGAAAAGAATAAAGAGGAAGAACAACGAGGAGGCTACTGAGAAAGAGGGACAGGATGAAGATGATGAAGAGGAGAGGAGGAAGATAAGTAGCAGAGGATCAGGGCAAAGTGGCAGCAAGAAGGAAAAGGACCGGGCAGAGGACGGCTCCCTGGAAAACATGGAACATGGTACAAACTACTTCAATGTTCTTATCAGGATTAAAGTCCGACGTCTTTGAGTCTTGGCTGATTTCTCTGTTCCTCCTTTGTTCTCTTGTTCGTCTGGATTCAGTGAAACCTGCAGGAGAAGAAGATCAGAAACCAGCTCCGCTCAGCAGGATCTGTCCCGAGATCAGTTCCTCTGTCACGCTCTCGTTCCGGATCAGCTGCAAGTGCACGGGATCCGTGTCAAGACTCTTCAGCTCACAGGTGCAGGAAGTTACACACGCGTGACGAAGCCTGAGAGACACAACCGGGGCAAAACATACCTCAAGATACCAATGATCATCTGAGGCCATATCCATGATCATCACGATTAATGTTGTATTGATATTTATTTGAATAACTCTAAAGCCTACTGCTCCTGAGTGAAGGTTGTTGTGTTATACTCACAAACAATCATTTGATATATTGCTATTGATGAAAATTGTATTGAGATATTATTGGTAATTATTTTATTAGCCAGCCCTTTGTCTGATTATTGTGTCATTCAGATGAATCTACACAACAAAATACAGAAACACAGTTAGTTTGATGATTGTGCAGAATTATGAGAATCTGTGGACAAACCATCAGATTATAGTTTCCACAGAGAACACCCCCCCCCACACACACACACAGATTCATCCTCATCAGCCAGAGGTGCAGAATCCATTAATAACTTTGTGTTACCGTACAGTCAGATGAAACTTGTGTCTCACGCAGGAGGTGAGCAGAGTGATGGGAGTGGGATTGAGCCGAATGATGAACTGGAAGGTCGATCTGAAGAATCCACAGCTGGAGGTAGAACAGAACCATCCTGACTCTATGGATCATTGAATCATTATGGGATGGCTCAGATGGATGTGTTGTGTACTCCTGCAGGTTAGTGTGTATCTGAGTGACGACCTGTGTCTGCTGGGGATTCCACTGAGCAGGTAACGCACTGGAACACTTCCCCTCCACTTCACTCTGTGTTTACACCGTGACACATTAATATCCTCTGTGTCTTTATGTCTTTTCTCTGCTGCGAGTTCAGCTTTGTGTCTTTGTGTTGTTCCTCACTGCCGTGTGTCATCGCCAGTCTCTAGGATTCATTGAGGTTCTGTTGCCAGCCCGACTTGGCAGCCTGAACCCAGAATCCCCAGCAGAACCTTGACTCCCAGGAGAACCGTTGATTTACACAGGGTACTGGGAGACGGGTCTGGTTCTTATAGTGGTTTCCATTCCTGCAGGTTACCTCTGGCTCACCGCAGCTACATGAAGACCACGGGCCTGAGGTCCACGGTCGCCTGGGCCATGACGTCACTGGCTCAGATCCAGGTGCTGACGCTCACTCTGCTCTCTACTGTGGGACTGCTACTCTATTATCTCTGTGTTTCTGATTATGTGTGAACATCTGGAGATATGAGTAACTTAGTCCTAGAGTTAAGGATCTTTATTTTGGTTATTGTAGCCATTTAAAGTTTCATTAGTTTTATTAATCCATATTAAATACCAGGGATACTGTTCTGCCTTAAATCCGCCCCCCCTGAGGTTTTCCTCATTCAACCTTTACTTTCTAAATGTGTGTCGTCCACCACTCGACGGTCTGTGAAGCTTTTCATTAAAGTCCCCGTGAAGCAGTCAGTAACTGTAGTTGGTTCTGTCCGGTTCCTCAGCCGGGCTCCTGTGTCGTAGACCCGATGTGTGGAGTGGGAACCATCCTGATCGAAGCAGCACAGGAACACAAGGTGAGGACAGGAAACCACACTACACAAATACCAGAGGTTCTCATACAATCACCACAAAGAAGAATACACTCAGAGGAGCTTGCAGGGGAATAATAATATTATAAAGTTATGTCTCGCTCTCCATGGGGTCCTCAGGCCGCCTGGTTCCTGGGCGTGGACATCGATGACAGACAGCTGCAGAAGGCCAATGAGAACGTAGAGTTTGCAGAGTTGAGGGCGAGGATCCAGCTGCTGAAAGCTTCGTCTATGGGTAAGTACCTGCAACAAATAACCACCGGTATTATGTCAATTCTACGATGTAATGTAATGCAGTCATGTGTCATTAAATCATCTATATGTTGTCTGACAGACGCACAATGTGTTAGTTTTAAATGAGTAGCTGGAAAACACTGACAGATCAAATGTTCAGTGTCTCAGAGAGATGGAGTTCAGGTGGAGATGCTCTTCACTCTGTGTTTAGGACTCACTGAGTGGGAGGTGAGAGTGAACCCTGCTGCCCTGTGTTAAATGACTTCTCTGCTCCTCTCCTCCTCTCCTCCTCTCCTCCTCTGCTCCTCTGCTCCTCTCGTTCTGTGCTCCTCTACTCCTCTCCTCTCCTCCTCTCCTCCTCTCCTCCTCTGCTCCTCTCCTCCTCTCCTCCTCTCCTCCTCTCCTCCTCTGCTCCTCTCCTCCTCTCCTCCTCTGCTCCTCTGCTCCTCTCCTCCTCTGCTCCTCTCCTCCTTGTCTCCTCTGCTCCTCTGCTCCTCTCCTCCTCTCCTCCTCTGCTCCTCTGCTCCTCTCCTCCTCTGCTCCTCTCCTCCTTGTCTCCTCTGCTCCTCTCCTCCTCTCCTCCTCTCCTCCTCTGCTCCTCTCCTCCTCTCCTCCTCTCCTCCTCTGCTCCTCTCCTCCTTGTCTCCTCTGCTCCTCTCCTCCTCTCCTCCTCTCCTCCTCTGCTCCTCTCCTCCTCTGCTCCTCTCCTCCTTGTCTCCTCTGCTCCTCTCCTCCTCTCCTCCTCTCCTCCTCTGCTCCTCTCCTCCTCTCCTCCTCTCCTCCTCTCCTCCTCTGCTCCTCTGCTCCTCTCCTCCTCTCCTCCTCCTCTCCTCTCCTCCTCTGCTCCTCTGCTCCTCTCCTCCTCTCCTCCTCCTCTCCTCTCCTCCTCTGCTCCTCTCCTCCTTGTCTCCTCTGCTCCTCTGCTCCTGCAGCGCTGCCTCTGCCCAGCGGCAGTGTCGATGCTCTGATCTGTGACCTCCCGTTCGGCAGGAAGTTTGGCACCAAAACCAACATGGCTGCCAACCTGCCAGTCATCGTGGCAGAGATG
Organism: Platichthys flesus; assembly: GCF_949316205.1. NCBI lineage: Eukaryota > Metazoa > Chordata > Actinopteri > Pleuronectiformes > Pleuronectidae > Platichthys > Platichthys flesus. The sequence goes on from NC_084956.1 coordinate 904,587, forward strand.
GAGAGGTGTGTTTCCCTGTGTGTCGGTTTCTCTTGTGTCTCTCAGTGAATCAGAAGATGGAACCAGTTTGTGTGTTTGTGTTGCACGACACTATAGAAAAACATTATTCTAAAGACTTAATTAGTTAAACATTACGTACCAGATCTTAAATACTTCTAGGTAGGTCCTAATAATGTTAACACTCATTAAACTCTACTATATCTATTAGCACCCAGTAATACAATTATTAATAAAACCAGTATGGAACTGATGACCAGTGTCAATGATTCTGAGACTCCTATTCCTTCTTATCTGTCGTCCTTGACGTTGATCTTTAACCAGCTGCAGAAACCCTGCTACTACAGTTCCAGTCTATCTGCTCGATGTGTTTGAGTATTTAATTGGATGTTGATATGTTTGTGTTGTTTTTCTTTCTTGTTTTAAATCAATAAGCACGTCTGTTATCACAGTAACTGTCCCATGTGTCCAGAGTCCTCTGTGTGGGTGGAGCTCTGGTTCTGCTCCTGACTCCTCAGTTGTCCTTTCTCCTGAAAAAACTCCTGGCTCCAAAAGAGCCGACGCCTCCACCTGGATCCGAAGTCTGTCCATGTCCTCCGCTGTCTTCTACAGAGCAGCAGACTGTCTCAACGCAGCCGGGAGTCGAACCCTCACCTCCCCAGGAAGGAGACACTCAGACTGGGCCTCAGCCGCCTCCCCCCCCCCTCCTCTCTGAAGCACCACACTACTCTGAGGGTCAGTTTAGGAGCCATCGACGGACTCATCCACAAATATGTTAAAGTCGATGCTTGATCCATGTTGATGTTAGTCTCTTTTTTTATAATTCACTTTCTTACTTGCCAGGCTTTATTAAAACATGTGTATTTGATCCATGTTGTTTTTATTGTAAATGTCTTGAATAAATACATTTTTTTTTAAACAATGGTTAATTCTGATCTGTTTGAGTTAATCCTTCAGCTATCCTCTTATTGTACATTTAACTTAACATTCATAACTTTATCTGGAAGTTGCTTGTGCTGTAGGTCTGAAGTTGAACAGACAGTTCCAGTTTGTCTCAGCCCTGTTTAACATCCTCATCCTGTCAGTGACACGTAGACCCAACAAATCCTATAAAGATGGAAAACAGCTCATAAGTATATTACATTTTTAAAAGCTCAGTAATTAAACAAACACTGAGGCACTGTAGTTTTTAGTAAACATTACACAAAAATATGCAAATAAGGTTTTGATGCAAATGATGAAATGTTCTTTTGTTGGGGACCCTGACCCGGCGCAGAGGGAACTACTTTCTCCTGCGTCGAGGGGAGTCACATGATAAATGTAAAGTTTCAGTTTATAGCAGAAGCCGCCGGCTGCATCACAACGTGGCCATCTGCCCCAGTTCAGCCCCGCTTAGCCCAGTTTAACATCCACAGGCCAGACAAGGCAACTGGGGGCTTAGTGATTTCATTCAGTTCATTTACCCACAGACCACTGCTGCAAATCAAAACTCAATAACATAAACAAAACAGAAATATACACTCAAATTCTATCCATCTATCTATCTATCTATATATCTATCTATTGTGTGGTTTCCATCTGCACGAGTTTTAATAAATCTGATTCTATGTGTTTCCATATGAAGTTATTACACAGGCAAGTAAAACATATACATAATCATTTATTCTTTGAAATATTCATTCCGCTCTATTCTCTATATCTATGTGAGGTGTGTTCCGCTGCAACGTGACACTTCACCACTAGATGTCACTAAATCCTACACACTGAACCTTTAATACATCGTCAGTGAATTACATTAGTATCTGCAAAAAACTGTCAGAAACGAAATCTTTAATGGCTCAGCGAGATTAGACTTTATCAAATGTCTAATTTTTATAAAATAAGATGTGAGATGTTATTCATTTGATGTTTTAACATCGTTTGATGCACAAACAAAAGATTAATTTATTTTACTAATGTTATTGTTTGTTATTGTTAATGTTATACGTTACTAGCAGTTTTACTACACACACACACACACGCACGCACACACACACAGTGGATCAGTTGAAGTGTCAGCCCCGGCTCCAGTGCGCACGCTCCCTGCGCAGCGGCGGCCATGTTGGAGCCACAGTGGAGTCGGGCTGGGATCCTCTGACGTCGCGTATGTTTCTCCGCTCGGATCCGCTTCTCCTTCGTCGTCGGGCTTCGTCCAACGCGCGCGATCGGCGCCGCAGTCTCCAGAGGACACGATGAACTCCAGCGGGGACCTGTCGAGGCGGAACCCGCAGGAGGACTTCGAGCTGATCCAGCGGATCGGAAGCGGCACATACGGAGATGTGTACAAGGTAAGAGCTGCGGTGACGGATTCCATGATCGGACACCGAGGAGGGCGGGTGGGACGGTTGCGGCGGATTCACAGTTCGAGTCCCGCGGGTGTTGACACGACATTAGGGGACTCGAACTGGAACCACCGTCCGCTCGTTTCTACACTGATGCGTGTTGACGTTTCCTGATGCAGTGTGCAATCTGAACGAGTTCCATCGTCGGACACGCAGCTCTGCTGTTTGGAGCCTGTTGTTGTGATTTCACGCGTTAGCAACACGTTCCAACTGTTCCACTGCTGCGGTGCAGACACACAACAACAAACACACAACAAATACACACACAGCTAGCGTTAGCTTTAGCGTCAACCTTCAGGTCGCAACGTCTGCTGCGTCAGAGGACTGTGATGAAAGAGTGAGCAGTCAGTGACGCGCGTGCACGTCTAGCATCGTGTTGTTATCGCGAGGCGCGTGCACAGCTAGCATCGTGTTGTTGTCGTTGCGATGAGGAGCTGCTGTTAGCATCGAGGAGGAAGGGCTCCCTCACGCAGAAGTGTCCGATAATAGACGTCTAGCCGTTAGCTGTCCGACAACGCTTAGCACGGAGAAGCTAGCGGGGCTTTAGTATCGAGTCGCGGGCAGATGTCTGACCCGAGCAGAGTCAGTCGAGCTGAGGCAACATGGCGGGTTTATCTGTAATCCCGTTAAACGCAGCCGCTGCGGCGGGGTTCGTTAAACCTGTCTGCGTGCGGGACGCGGACTGACAGCTGCCCGGGACCTGGGAAGACGGCTCCCAGTGGTTTCCAGTGGCTCCCAGCGGCTCCCAGTGGCTCCACAGCCACAACAAGCCGCTCCAGTCCTCCGGCCTGTTACGTCCCAGCACCAGTTAGAGGCTGGAGGTGCTCAAGGAGCAGCTGGGACCATCATGTCGGTGCAGACTGGTTCATGTTGATCTCCTGGTCCCCCCTCCCCAGGGCCCCGGGTCGGGTTCAGCCTGGCCCCCAGACAGGGAGCAGCTCCTGGGCTCCATCACTCCACAGGGGGCAGCACCGTGTTCATCACAGCTGCACTGAACTCTGAAGATCAAGAGTTAAAGCCGATATATGCTTCTCTGTTTGACGGACAGGGACAGATAGGACCGCCCTCTTTGCCTTGGAACCTCCTCTTTTCGTGCAGCTCTGATTTTTATAACTACACGTCGGCATGGCGGAGAGCCTGCGGCTAGCCCTTGCCTGTGATTGGTTCCGCTAACGACAGTATTTCGGAACAACATCATTTCCGGACCTCAAACTTCCGTCCGTAACGGACTCAGAGAAGCATACAGAGGCCTTTAGAGTCCATGTTGAAACACAGCAGGGGTCCTGTCATGTCACAGAAAGGTGAGGTCCCCCTGCAGGAGAACACGAGCACTACAGTTAGGTGCCACAACCATGACAGAGGCTTCCATACTATTATTGTTATTGTGATGAAGTTTTGATAGCTGGGCTTTGCGTATCGCTCATGGTGGTACTTATTTAAAGCACATATTTTAAAGGTTCAGTTTGTAGGATTTAGCGACACCTAGTGGTGAAGTGTCATTTTGCTGCTGAACATCCTTCACCTCATTAGGATTGATAATTATTTTCATTAATTATTCTCTTTCCTGACCCCCCCCCCCCCCCATATCCTCCCACCAAGTTCTGTGGGGACTTGTCGAGTTGTTTTTACGTTATCCTTCTCACCAACGCACACAGAGTCGTGAGGGCGTAACTTCTCCGGTGGAGGTGAAGCTCTGTATGGAGGTGATGGTTTAATGTTCTAATAAACGTCTTATGATAAGCGACACTAGTCCACTGTTTGAAACAGAAGTCTTACGTACGATACACGTCAGTGTTTTACTTGTGGGACTTTGATTGATGAGATTTTAGCTCTGGTTCACGCTCCACTTCGTTGTTGCTGCTCTATAACGGCCCACTCACCCGTTTGAACTGGTATCCTGTGAAGTCCTGGTTTCAGATTGGGACACACGTAGATCTGCTTTCTCCCTGACGTCCGACCGGCACTTCCCCAAGCTGGACTTTCCACTTTGTGTCATGTAATATTTATAATATTGCAGAAAACTGGAGTGATGCTGCAGGAGTCAGGCTGCTCTGGTCCCACTTCAACACCATTTAAGAAACATATGGTTGAAAAATACATCAAGTATGTTAAGATCAGAAGAAGCAGAAGTTTGACAAACAAACACTTTTTGGAATATTAAAGTGATTTTTCTTCTGGGTCATCATTGAGACGTTCTATCCACATCACACCAGCTCTCTGTGTGTATCAGTCGGGTTAAGTGAGTTACACATCCTCCCTCTTTGCTCTGTGGCTGTTTGTGTAGCAATCACCCTGTTGTGGAATTTAATTTGCAGAGAGAGACACACACAAACGCACACACACACACACACATAGAGAGACTTTTCGCACTGTGGAGATTCATTAAACCCTTAAATGGGACTAGATGATGTTTGGTTAACCTCCAGACTCTTTGTGGTAATTACAGGGATGTGAAAGATCCTGAAGAGCGGAGATGATTCTTGAACACCTTGCTGCAATAATTCCAAACTAACTTTCCACATCTGACCCAGTTTGTCATTGTTTCTGCATTTTGTGTCTTTATTCCATATATGACTCTCCCTGCAGTCGTGTTTGTTTCTAATTCTGGTTCAGTATCTTGCCTGGTTGAGACGACAGATCTGAGGTCAGCAGCTCCGAGTGTGAGCGCCTGCTCGCTCTGTCACAGTGTGCAGCTGATCACCGGTGCTCTTATAAACTGTTGCAACGCACACAACTCGTATAACATCAACACAACCGAGTTATAACAGTTATAGCACAGGCATCCGTTGACACAGGCTGAAGAACTGTAGATGAAATGATGATGTAACCGATGCAGTTCACACAGTAATGAAAGTTTGACTGAAGGACCCTGGAGGGGCTCAAACCTGTGACCTCTGGATTAAAGGATGTGCTTCTGAGGACCAGGGCACTTTTAAACCTCAATGATGCCTATATTTGGTTCTCCTGCCGTGTGAAAGTCTGTGGCTCGTACAGGAATGTGTGAGCAGGAAACAAAGTGTGAACTCTGTGTTTGTGGGCCTGCCTCTGTGTGCTGCACGGGTTCCACTCTGGAGGAGGTGGATTGGCTGGAGGTGCGACAGGCCTCTCGATTCTAGGAACACAGGTTTAATCCTGCAAAGAGGGCGTCAACATGATATCTTTGGGATTTTGTGAAAGAGCTGCTGATATGATTTCATGCTGCCAAGAGCAAACACTGATAATCTCCATCAACTGGTCCATTGAGTTATTTAGTCATTTCCAGCAGGAATGTTTCCTGAGCAGGGAGTGAAATACCTGAGCAGCATCGAGGTCGTTCAGGAGCATCACAAGTTCAGGTCTAAACTCAGACTAATGAAAGTCTCCAGCGGCTCCACAGGTGGTGGAGGGGGGAGGGATAGAAGAAGATTGAGCATCAAGGGCTGTGCAATATCTAATTAATATGATAATTTATTGTTATTTTCAACTCAAATGAAGACAAATATAAAACCGGTTCCCAAGTGTCCCCTCCAGGATTATTTGACAGAACACCAACTACACTTGTGATTTAATATTCCCCAACACAAATCTGAAGTTATGTGTCGATACTATTAGACAGAAACACAACTTTCCTTGAGAGAAGCGAGTGATGCTTCACTTCACTCTTCCTCTCCCCGTTGCTGTAGCACAATGACAAACCACACCGACGCTCATGTTTACCATCGGACTCGTCTGTGATTTAAACCAAACCGGCTGCAGAGAGGAAGCATCCGACGAGCAGTTGAGCCCGGCTCTGGTTCTGGAACCGGCCGGCTTTAGGTCCATGAGATGTTTGGCCGTCTTACAAGCACTCGAGGTCTGTCCACAGATGTTCAATGAAGATTAGTTTTGGGGACTGTTAGTGCTAAGAAGCTCTTCTACTGGTGAAATGTTCCCCACACCACCACCTGATCCATTCACCTCCGTGCTTCACAGGAACCGATGCACCTGCTTCCCCTCCAAGCTTCTGGTGTTGGTCGGAGCCCAGTCGTTCTCCTTTAACCTCAGCAGTCGACTGGACGGGCTGGTTTCACTGCTGCTTTGCAAATGTCCTGGTTTTTGTGCTGAGGTAGCAGGAAAGGATTTCTTGTGGTGACTCTTCCATGGAGGTCATATTTGTGCAGGTGTAGCTGCATAGTGCACCCCCCCTTCCAGTGTCTGCCAATACTTCCTAATGCTTTTTTCCAGTCCAAGTGGGTTTAGTACAAACCGTACAACGAGTCCTCTCAGAGGGTTTTCTGGTCCTCAGGATCTCACTGTGACCTCCTGTCTACTGCCGTGTCTGAGCCCTCTCCCTGCAGCCCTCTGCCGAATGTGGGTTCCAATCCATTTATTGCTTTTATATACATTCAGCCTTTTGGCGACCAGTTCATCATCTGATCAGTGAACAACTAACAGTAATAAATCTTTTCTGATGTTGACATACCTCTGTTTTTACCAGCACACAGTAATGTTTTGTGTTTGTCAAGTCGACAGGGCTGGTGTCCTCGGATGGACGCGGCAGAGGAAGACGACTGTCCTCCCTGGGGACAGAGATCAGTTCATGACAAATCAATACCAGTGGCCTTGTTGTGTCCTCTTGAAACACTCCAGGCAGCGGGGTATTTTTGGACTTCTACGTCAGGGGCAAATACTGCCGCCCGTCCCTTTGTGACTTTTCTTTCAGTAATCAGTTTAACATCACAGACGTCCAAATATCCTCAAGCTGACACGTAACTGGAGGCTTGTGATCAACATTAATACAGATAACGTGATCAGACAGATCATTTGGCTGAATGTGTTGGATGAGTTTCATATTTGAATCCCCTGAAGTAGCATCAACATGTCAGCTGTCTTAGTATCAAACCCTAACTCTTTTGAGTTTGGGTTTGATACCAAGACAAACATGAAGGTGAGGATGAAGAGCATCGTCAGTAGATCGTGGTCAAAGTGTTTTTATAAGCATCTATTAGTTTCTAATGTTTCTTTACAGTAGTACACTTAGTGATGGTGACTGTTTCCTCTGGTGAGACCTGTGTGTGGTGGGGGGGGGACAGCTGGGCAGCCCATGGTCCAGGAATGCACGAATCCTCACTTCCTCCCTGTGTGATTGTGTGTGTGTGTTGCCCTATTGTTTCCCACATGCTCCTGCAGAGGAAGACGATGGAGCAGAGCGCTGCGGCACAACACACACACAAAACCAGAGGATTTTACCGTCACACACAAACACACACGGACACACACACACGGACAAATGGCGGTGCAGTGGCAGTAGAATCTGCGGACCCACAATCATCCTGTTTTCGTCCCTGGTCTTCCAGTTGTTTGTGTGTCCGAGGTGGACACGCAGACCTCGGCCTGTAGTCAGGATCCAGAGATCTCAAGAGGGGACATTTAGTCCTGGTCCTGGTCCTGGCACTCAGGGCTCCTGTCTGACAGCTACAAGTAATGTGTTGTGCAGGGTTTTGTGTGTTCATTTGGTGCAGTGACATATTGATAACTTGCCTAGTTACACAGTAGTTAGTGACACACTGTTCAGGCATGGGACAAAACCAGATGTACCAGTGAAAACAAACTTCTGGAGCCACTGTACATCCAGTCACACGGCTCTCATCGAGTTGAGTTTCTGTTAATATAACAAAAGAATACTCAACACTAATACTTTTAAAAGTGAACAGCAGTTTTCTGTTTTTAATTTAGCTCTAAATGTGTCAGAGCATGTCGCAGTTAACTTTGAATATTTAATGTTCATTAGTCTGAATTGAATGTCCCAGCCGACTTGCTTATCTCCTGCTCTGAGCTCTTAGTGTGTTTAACAATGTCAACACATGACTGGTGCAGAGCGGGTCACATTATTTAGAGCCAGGGTGTGAGCAGCTATTTAAAGCACCATGTTAATAAAGCTAGTCCACATCCTGCCGCTTGTATTTGCTCCCGTACGAAATACAATTAACAAAACATGTGCAATATGATGTTGCTTTGGAAAAAGTCTCCGGTACAGACGGTGCTGGTATGTGTGTTCTCTGCATGCTGGGTCAACACAAAAGAAATAATGGTGTGAAGGAGTCTGTGGCCTTCCCCCCGCAGACACACACAGACACATAAAACACACACACACACATATTTACAGCATTGTGCTTCTGCTCAGCAGGTTTAACACTCCTGAGTTACAGAAGCTGCTGCTGTCAATCACCTCACTCACCTCATCTAACAAATGATTTACTCTTTTAACAGGGAACATTAAAGCTCTCTGTCACATTAATACCTTTTTAATATGCACTATTTCATATTGTAAACTTGTTTGCGTTATGATGACATTCAAAAGTTAACTCAACAGAATTTGTTCCCACACTTAAACCAGATACCATTAAGATATGTGTCATTCCACTGGTTCTGCTGCTCTGTAATGGTTAGGCTGTGAGCAGTGTTGTTCCTTCACCGTTCTCACTGAAACACATTGAATCCTGCTCGTTCAACTCAGTTCTAATAGTTACAGGATGTGTTTAGGTTGCACGCTGTGATAGAGAGCAAGTGTTGATCCCTCGCTCCCTAGAAAGGATTGATTTAGATGATGAATTAAAGAAGAGAGAGTTCCCTGCCCTGATTTGATGAAGAGTCGGCAGCATGTGAACTCATCAGGCTGGGGGGGGCTGCATTCTCTTGTTAAGTCAGACGCTGGTCGTGGTTCATTGCTTTTATTTCCTCAAAGGTCAGAGGAGTGTGGCTGTGTGTGGAAAGTCACCTGTTAGAAACCTCAGATCTCCTGGAACAATCTCATGAAAAGCAGTGAACAGCCGAGCTCTGTTGAGTCGAGGCCCCGGGCGACGCCTTCACACCCACTCTCACCCCCCCCCCCCCCCGGGCTGCTGGACATGGAACTGTGTGTTTCAGAGTCAACCCATTAGTGAGGGTTCGAACATGTCAACAGACTGATTGACCATGAGATATTAAGTCTGTAAGATTGTGATATATACAAACTAAATAAATCTCCAGGGCAGTTCCTGAACTTTTGTACAGATGAAAAGTAAGGCCTGAAATGAATCTGTCAAATTTTAACAACTTGTGATTTTGTGCATAGATCTTTTAAAAATGTTTTTATGATGCTTAGTGGCAGAATTAAACTTAATGTGCTTCATTTTGACTCGACCTTTGCAAAGTACTTGTGGAGGTCAGCCACCACTGACACACTTTGGGGGGGGGGGGGGGGGGGCTCAGTGGGACAAACCATTGTGAGGTGAATAAAGGAGAGATTCAAGATTTCTAAACTTAAAACTCATTTTTTGAATGTTTAATTAACTAAGGTACTTTCCATACATTATATTATTCAAAGGGATATTAATCTGTTTTACAGTGATGGGTGGAGACTAGCACCCGCCCTTATTCTATTTTATACAAATACAAAGGCGCTCTTTAAATATCATTAAATTTACTCTGTATAATAAAGTAAAATTAAGTTGAATTATAAAGTACTTAAATTCAAATTAGTCCACTAAGTGTTAATATAATCTGGTGGTATTTGCTGACTCACATCACCAAGAAGACCACCACACTAACATGACCTCTGACCTCATGTGAGTTAGCTCATCACTGACTGTTGTCAGGTGGATTAACTGTAAATCATAAAAGTCAGAGCGGCTATGAAATAAAATAGAAAACATCCTTAAATGAAATCAAACTTATTTACGTGTGTATTTATTTCTCTATTGGTTCAGTTGTGAATCGTTCCTGAGCGACTGCAGCTGAGTGGGATGATGATGATTATGCTGAGGTCACTCCTGTTTGTTTTCATGGTCAGAGAGACTAGAGAGTGAAATGCCACACTGATCCTCCACTGAGCTGACCATATGCTGAGTGCAACACACACACACACACACACAAACAGACACGCACACACACACACACACACTCTGCCTGATGGAAGTGTTAATGTCAGCTAAGTTTCTCCATTACCTCGGCTCTTCACCAACCCTGTTCACTGAAGCAACTCCTCCTCCACAGTTTCTCACTTTGTGTACATTTCTTTATTAATCTGCCACTTTTGTTGTTATGTCAAATTTCATAAGTTGTCAAACACTGTTAAGCAGTTCTGGGTTTTGAGACCTCAGGCCCTTTGGCACAGACGTGTGTAGGTGAAGGAAATCGTGGATTGAATTGATTTTACAGTGTTTCAACTACAAACACTCCTCCTAGTTGTCATTGTTGTTGTTAACCTTTCTGGGTTGTTTAGTGTCTCTTGGTGGATGGCTGTATATCTGTGTGGTGGTTTTGTGTCGACCTGTAGTCATTGGATTGACCTCCCAATGAGAAAGTTCAACAGTCCCTTCATAGAGAGGCCCTGACCCCCTGACCTCTTGGGCCCTGTCGACCTATTGAGTGATCATCTTTGCTGTCAAGGTCATATTTACACTGTTACTCAGGCCTCAGGGAAGAGTCTTACTTAAATCATCATTTAGACTATTATTGAGAATGTGTCACTTGTGGTGAGTGAGGTGAAGTTTGTGTATAGTCTTCATGTTGGTCTCTGATTGGCCCACGTGAGCACTGGGTCCCTTGTTACTCTGCTGGTTCCACTGGACTTCTCATGCCTGTCTTTCATTTATGACTTTTTAATGTGCATGAAAGCATTTGCCTGCCTAGGTAATGGTTTTCAGAGAGGAATCCAGGCTGTTGCTCCAGGGCACTTCAGTGCAGCAGGCACCCCCCCCCCCCAGTTACAGCAGATGGTATGCTTCAACCAGTCAGGCCCAACAAGCAGTCAGTCAAGTCCGGCTGTGTGCTGTAACCAGTAACATCGTCTCTGAGCTCGATGAGTCATCTCTGGTCTGCTGACTGAAGACTCACTGTCCCTGTCTCGCTCGTCCTCTCTCTCTCTTTGCATCTCTTTGTATCTCGTCCCCCCCGTCATGGCTTTGTTTTGGAGGAGCCTGGTGTCTCTGTCCTTCGTCCTCTGCCTCTGCTCGTCTTCACTTGAGAGGAAACTATCTATATAGTGTGTTTATCATGTAGCTGTCCCTGAGTTTTATTGGGGCGCGGGGGGGGGTTATATTGTGTTGACAGTCCTCTCCCGTCTTGTTTTGGAAGTTGGTGTCTGCCACTTTCTTCCTTCTCTTTAATGGTGGTCACTGCTTTAGCTGACTCTGCAGTTCAGTTGGCACATAATGCATCGCTGAACTGATCCTGAATCATTTCTATGTCAAAGCGTCTCTCGTGTCCTCGTCTTGAGTCCTGCAGCGGGACAGGTTCAGCTCCGACCGGGCTCTCTGCTGAATGACGTCGCCCTTTCAGTCTCTCTCTCTCTTTCTCTATCTCTTATCTCTTATCTCTATCTCTCTCTCTCTCTCTCTCTGTTTCATACATACTGTCCTGTTAATGAAGGGGAAGTGCACAGAGAGATTTCTTTAATATCTTCTCATCTCAAGTCATTTTCTGGAATTCATTGAAGTAGCGTCATTAGAAACTGTTGAAGACACTTGTTTATTTACTCAATATAAGTAATTAAGTTCTTTGTTTAACTCTAATAGCATAAATCAAATGACAATTGAAATGCTCGCTATGAAAATCGATACAGTTTTGATTTTGAAAATGGAAAAGTTCTCCAGAGATAGAGCTTTGATGGATGAACTGAACAGATAACATGTTTGTAAGCGAGTTGGGTAAATATGGAAAATAAATTCTCCAGTTTATCAGTTAACTTGAAAAAGCTTCTCTCTCTCTCTCTCTCCCTCTCTCCCTCTCTCCCTCTATCTCTCTCTCTCTCTCTCCTTGTGACACACTCTCATTCTCATTGTCTCACACTGACTGATGTAATATCACACAGTCGTACTTCTTGGCCGTACAGTACTGAGCCGTTCGAACCTCCTCTGAAATCCATGTTGTGTTTTATTCATGTTGGTTTCATATAGAATTCAACCTCACGCCCCCCCGACATGCACCGCTGCTGCTAAAAGTAAACACAGTCCACTATTAATAGAAATCCAGCTACTGCATCACAAAGACACACTTTTACACAAATGTCGGCTTTTCAGGAATAAAGGAACACTGTTGATTTATTTGCTTTGGTGCATACATTCTGAATCCTGTGTCACCTCCTTTTCTGACGTTTGATATGTTGTGAACGAATTCGACTGTTTTTGATTTTACTAAACCGTCCGCCAACAACATGTTGTGTAACGTTTAGTTTTCTGGTTGCGTTTGTCACAGTCTGGCTTGTGAGGACATGACATGAGACGAAACCGCCTTCAGCAGTCAAACAGAAATAACATTTCATCAGAGACATTGGGATTCATAACAAAATACAACAACCCCGGTGATAGAGAGGCTGATGCAGAGTTTTAAAATTTCCAATAGGCCTCAAATACATCGGCCAGTCTATTGTAATAAATGTGATTAGTTTCTCATGGTCAGAACTTGTGCATTTTTTTTTTCTATTTCAGATTCTGTATTTGATAGCAACAGAAATGTATAAGAGGGAGGATGAGGCACATTTGTATTTACTGTAGTAGAACAGATCTATAGAGCAGTTCTAGATGGGATCGAGTCATCCAGACAAGTCCTGATAGAAGTCACAGCTCCTGCTTCACTGCAGGGGTCCAAACACTAGACTACATGTTATTCCCCTTTATGATGATCGTCAGGTAAACAGAATGAGTGTGAATGTGAACCAGCTTGTATCTGATTGGCTGGAACAAGTCACTGCCTGATGACGTCCTGTTGTGATGTCACTGGTTCAGGTCATTGTTTCTGCTTCTCCACCAAGGGCAGATGTAGGTTTTAAAATGGCAGCTCATATCTGGGCTCTATGTTGAAGGGTCATGAATAACTTTGACAAGAATGAGAGACTCACTCCCTTTCTCTCCTCTGCCCCCCCCCCCCCCCCCCCCCCCTTCAGGCTCGCAATGTAAACACAGGGGAGCTGGCTGCTATCAAAGTCATCAAACTGGAACCGGGTGAGTGCTCTCATCTCTTTTCTGTGGTCGTCTGGTTTTCTCCCTCCTCTCATCTCTTTTTCCGTTCGGCCTTTTTCCTTCATCAGGCTCTCTTCTTTTCACCATCCTCCACTTATAGAGACTTTTCCTTCGATCACTTCACTCTCCATCCCTTCGTCTGTTTTCCATCCTCTGTTCCTGCTCATATTACGAATGAAAAGAAAACAAACAAAACAGTGCAGGTCCCAGGAAGTATGGAACTTCCATCTAGCTGCTAGCAAATAATTAAGGTCTTTAATGTGGGATTTAAAAAAGGAAAATATGTTGAAACCCGCTCGGCTGCTCTTCATCCTTTGGAACCAGCTGCCACGAGTCTGCCCACCATCGTTTAGACTCACTAACACATACTTGTACTTCTCTCATAGTGAGGACACTCATTGACTTATAAGAAGACCCTTACCTTAACCATCACAACTACATGCTTAAGCTAAATCTAAACCTAAACCTAATTCAATACAAATCCATGTCTCTGTTCTGTGGTTTTGTCAATAATAACCAAATCAAGCATAAAGATACCAGATTACGACTTTGATATGATAATCTGTGTGTCAGTGTGTGTTTAACACATGTTGTCCCTGCAGGTGAGGACTTTGCTGTCGTCCAGCAGGAGATTATAATGATGAAAGACTGTAAACACTCCAACATCGTTGCCTATTTTGGAAGTTATCTCCGGTAAGTGTGCGTCTGCAGTATTTAGTTATGGTTGTTATCAAAGTGTCGTATGTGAGAATTTAGAGATAAATGTGTGTTGTATGAGGTGTTTTTTTGTGTATGTGCAGGAGAGATAAGTTATGGATCAGTATGGAGTACTGTGGAGGAGGATCTCTACAGGACATCTATCACGGTAACACACACACACACACACACTTTGATATTAACTGTGTTGTTTATTTATTTATAGAATCTGTAATATCCATGCTCCCTCTCCTTCCCTCTCTCTGTGTCCTTGTTTCCCTCCTGCAGTCACTGGGCCTCTGTCCGAGTCACAGATCGCCTACATGTCACGTGAGACCCTGCAGGTAGCATAATACTCAAATCATTGTTGGTACATTTTTTATTAGGAGTAAACACAGAGGTATATTTGAGTAGTACTCTGCTGAGCCGTAGCTGCTAACTCAAATACATCCAATCTACCAGGCAGTTGAATTTCATGGTTATTTAAAAATGTTAAATTCTTTTTACAGGTATTTGAATATATAGTTCTGTTCAGTTTTAAATTTGATTGTTGTTATTTTGATCATATAACTGTGTCCATGTTAAATCTCAGCCGATAACGTCGGTCACTGTGTTTCCTCAGGGTTTGTACTATCTACACAACAAAGGCAAAATGCACAGAGACATCAAGGTGAGTTTCGGTGTTAAATGTTTTGAATATGAGAAATACATTTCTTGTGGTTCTGTGAAGTCTACTGTACATGTTATGGTGTTGGTGGCAGGGAAATGATTATTGATTCAGTCAATGACAAACCACAGAGTAAGAGACCTGATCTCCTGAATGTGCTGAATGTGATCTGACGTGTGATTGTGTGTTGTATCCTGACAGGGAGCCAACATCCTCCTGACAGACAACGGCTACGTGAAACTAGGTGAGAGGAACATGCAACGTCCATTTCCTTCTGCTTCAGAAGACTGAAGCTGAACGGCCTCGTTTACTCACCCGCTTTCCTTCTTTCCTTCTTTCCTCTGTTGCTCTGCTTTTCCCCTTTGTGTAATAATTTCTGTTCGTCCCTGATTTATTTCTCCCCCACGTTCCTCCTCCATTCGTTTACTCCTTCCCCTCTTTTATTCTCTTTTCATTCATCTCTCTTGTTCTCTTCTTCCTGTTTTTACCTCGTCTCTAACCCCATTCTCTCTCCCTAGCTGACTTCGGTGTATCGGCCCAGATCACAGCGACCCTCGCCAAGAGGAAGTCATTCATTGGAACTCCTTATTGGTGAGTTGTGCTCATTTTCCTCTGGCATGCGAGAGGCAGATGCCTCCATTCGGCTGGAGAATGTGCAGGAAGTTAATAAATTACAGAATGAAGGAATTTGTCTCATGGTTCATTCTACAGAGAGATACCAGAAATCCTCCGCCCAACATGTTTCATGCTTTTATCACATTCACTTCTGGATTTTTATGCATTAATTGCATTAGCTGAAGTTTTCTTTTGTGCAGATGTAGTGAAACCAGAGTATTTGCTTCTTCTCAAAACCTGAACCAACCAGGAATGAGTAGTATACTGGTCCCAGTGGAGCTCCAACACAAGTGGGGTCAGGGAGAAGTCAGAGAGTTGTACATCTGGGTGGTGCTGGGAACTCTCTCTGCAGCTGCAGGGAAATACTGTTAGAAAATTCCAATTCTGCTCTTGTATTTAGCTGTTTAATTAACCTGATTCTGTGATAATGGAAATGAGCACACGCTTTACTCCCATTCCGTCCTTCTGGGGATTTCATTGTCCCGCCGTCCTCCTGTCTCCCTCTGTAGGATGGCTCCAGAGGTCGCAGCAGTGGAGAGGAAGGGAGGCTACAACCAGCTCTGTGATATCTGGGCTGTGGGCATCACTGCTATCGAGTTGGCCGAACTACAGCCGCCCATGTTCGACCTGCACCCCATGAGGTGAGTGAGAGAGAGTGTGTGTAACTGTGAGAGAGAGTGTGTGACCGTGGATTCTCATGTTCCGATTCCCTCTGTCCCCACAGGGCTCTGTTCCTAATGACCAAGAGCAACTTCCAGCCTCCCAAGTTGAAAGATAAACTCAAGTGGTAAGAGACCAACCTGTCACTCACTGTCTTCTGTACTAATTCCAGCCATTCAGATGCATTTGCTGTAAACCTTCTGTTGATGTTAACTTCTTGTTCTTCTTCTTCTTCTGTTCTTTCTCTGTCGTCTCTCTGTTGCACAAACAGGACAAATATCTTCCACCATTTTGTCAAACTTGCTCTGACCAAGAACCCAAAGAAGAGGCCGACAGCTGAGAAGCTGCTGCAGGTCAGACATTAAACTACATTATATTAGATTAGACAATTTATGTTATGTATCTGAACACATGTATTTGAAAAGCATCGGACACTTCAGTGGTACATTATTCATGACATCTAACCTGGTTCTCATTTCCTCCTGATTGTTTGTCCCTCTCCTGTCCAGCACCCTTTTGTGTCCCAGCCGCTCAGCAGGACGCTGGCCATCGAGCTGTTGGACAAATCCAACAACCCCGACCACAGCACCTTCAACGACTTCGACGACGACGACCCCGAGCCCGAGGTAACCTTTGACCTTCCTTTGAGATTCTCCAAAGAGAAGATTTAACAGTGGCTTCAGAGAAACGATCATGTTTTTACTGGGTCTCACTTCTTTTCTTTTCTTCAACATGGTTCTTCTGTCCTTGATAGTTTTACTTCTCTCATTCTCTCCCTCTCACCTCAGCTGTAGTTCCTCTGTTCCCTCTCACGTGTGACTCATCTTTCTGATCTTTGTCCTTCCTCCGCCCCTCCTTCCTCTTCCTCCATTTCCTTTACTCTTTGCTCTTCTTCTTTCATACATGTTCCTCTGCTCCTCTTCCTCTTTCTTCCTCCTTGCAGCACTTTTCCTCCCTCCTTTTCTTTCTCTTCTCCTCCTCTCCCCCTATCTTCTCTCTCTCTTCTTGTCTCCGCCCCCCTATTCTCCACCTCCCCCTCAGTTTAAGTACAGGGGTCATTTCCTACCCATAAGCCCCGGTGCCCGACGCCCCCCCCGGTTCTCGGCCCGTAGGAAGGTACCGGCGTGGGCTGCGGTGTCTGCAGTGATTTCATTCTAACAAACCGTGTCAGTTGTGTTGCTTTCTGTGTTTGGACTTGGAGGAGAAACACACAACCGAGTGAATGAAAGTTGATTTCATACAGATGAGCTCTGACTGGTGCTGTCATGGCGATTGCATAATGACCCCAACACACAACACACACAACCTCATCAGCTCCTGAATCACACAAACACAACTTGACTTTCCTCAGTTAACTATGATGGAAAATTACAGATTATCTCCACAGTGATTGGTTAATTGATGAGTCAGTTCATCTGCATCGAGTGCGACAGTATGTTCATTATGTCTCATGTTTCTCTTTGTCACATGAGAATGAATTTGAGTATCTTTAGTTTTAGTCTGTCGGTCAAACAGAACCAGACATTTCATGATGTCCCCACAGACTGTAACAAAAACAAGTATTTTTAACTATTGGTCAGTTAATCTGATGCATAATCTACATATTTATCTATAATGAAAATGATTGTAAGTTGTTGCCCTGTTGTCAGTTTTGAAATCTGACTAAAGATTAATACTACAACTTGATAAATGACGCACACTTACCCTTCACACATTGTACAAAACTATGGTCACTTTCCATGACAACTCTGTTCAGAGGCCATATTGGTTTTGTTCATTCTGGTTCTGACGACAGCAGCTGGGAAATCCAGACGTGTCCAGGTTCATAAAGATGGATTCCAACTCAGGGCAGATTATGAGAATGCAGCTCAGATACATCATCCAGCTCAAACTGTACTGGAAGTCTCAGACAGTTTGAATTACTTCATCTCCTCATTTGGAAACACTGGATGCAGGAGGCATTATGGGATGGGTGGGGCCTGATGTGGAAGCCATCTTTATCTACCTCTGCCATTACAGTTACTAACCATGAGTTACAAACCAGTTGGTAGCTCTCAGCTACAGATCTGGATTTTAGATTCTCTTTGTGCAACCTTGGTTTGTTTTCTACAAGCATGTTTGAGGTTGCTGTGTTTTGAGTTTACATTTAAAAATGAAATATCCTGGACATTAATTCAAAGAGAGATTCCGATCTGGATATAAACATAAATCTCTTGGTAGCACTGTAGTTTGATTTGTTAAAGATATAATGCTGGGTAATAAAAACATATCGATGATTATTGCAATAACCTGTAATTGTTATACAAGATTCAAGATTTTTTAATGATCAAATGCACAACAATAACATTAAGCAGTCGCTGGAAGTGAAATGCTTGAGTTTTTGTAAAATATTTTTATGATTATCAAGAGTTTGTCTTAAGTTTTAAACCAAAACCTTCTTCCATATATTTATGGTCATGAGGACAACTACACAACAGGAGATGTTGATGTTGTTGCCCGGGCAGGTTTGTTTACCTTCGGCCTTGTTGCTATTTTTTGGTTGTTTCCTGTTTGCAGAAGGCAGCTGACTTTTTAGCTGTGTCATCAAATCCCACCCACAGGAAATAGCAGTGGGATTAAAGTTTTTTTTTTAATAGCGCTATTGTAATCTTTTCAAGTGCCGTGCACACAACTCCACTGTGTGTATTCTTTGAACAGCCACTTGACTGTGTGTGTGTGTGTGTGTCTCCTTCCTGACAGTCCCCGGTCTCTGTTCCTCATCGTATTCGTTCCACCAGCAGGAGCACAAGGGAGGGGAAGACGTTGTCTGAGATTAACTGTGAGTGAACACACAATGAAAACATGAACACATTCACGTTTAGTGGTTTTGTGTTTGAAACCCAAAGAAGTGACCCACACTCCTACAACCTTCACCTCTGTGTGTGTCTGTGTGTCTCTCTCTCAGTCGGTCAGGTGAAGTTTGATCCTCCGTTGAGAAAAGAGACGGAGCCGCACCATGAGCCGGTGAGTTACTTATGTGTCTATGTGAATATGTGTGTGTGTCTGTGTCTGTGAGTGGGACTATATGGGTTGTGTGTTTGTCACCTCACCACTACCGGCATGGCTGATCCTCACCTGATCACAGGAAGCACCCTGAACAGGAAGCCCGTCCACACAGTCCTCTCTGAATCTACCACAGTGTAAAGAGTCAGTAGGGAATCTGATGAGGGTTTTGGATTTGTCTGATCTCAGAACAGACCCCGGTACAGACCCAGGATGCTGGGAGATAAGAAAACCTGTTGGAACTGATCTTGAATCAGACAGGATCCACTCTTTAGCAGATGGATATAATTGGTTTATGTTAAACTGGTTAATTTATATTTGCATAGTTTTGGCAGAGATAGAATTCAGGTAATGTTTATTGTTTGTGCCACAGCTGCTTGTTAGATTCATTTTCTTAAAGAGACATGAGCTAAGATAAGTGTTTCAGACAGAGGCTGGAAAGAGGAGCTGCAGCAGTGGACAGTTTGAGGAAGTGAGGTGTTTTCTGAACATTAGACAAATTAACACAAGTTACAATAGTCTGAATATAAGTAAAATCTGTCCCTTCAGAAGAGAGTGTCCCCTAGTGGGCTGGTGGGCTGGTGCAGGGCTCACGCACATCCACGGTGTCTTGTTGAAATCCTCCGTTCCCTCACTGCCTTCCACATTTTCTACACTTTGTTTGCACCTTCACTAGAAACCCCCTTTTTTATTTCATCCTCCCATGAGAGGATCAATCCTGAGATCAAGTCAGACCCTTGTTCCTCTCTGACAGGATGTCCCTCGGTTTAGTCTCTGTTAAAACACGGTCACCTCTGTGTCCTTCAGTCTCTCTCTCATCCACAGTAATATGATAACGTGGTCTCTCCCTGCTGACTCGTGTGCTCTTTACCTCTTAGAGATCCATCCATTCAAGATGACAACTGCAATGTGTAGCCTTTTAAAATCAATAAATCATCAATTCTCCACTAGATTATTAATTTGCAACTGTGACTAAATATAAGTGTTATCAGTAGCATTTTGTGGGATCTACAGACTTGAATGTTCAGCATGTTAAGTACTAAACAAAAACATATCAAAACAACCCTTCAGAAAAATGGATTAAGGTAATATGTGGTCTGAATTCAAAGAAATACTCTAAGAATACATTTGATGTACGTCGTATAGCTCCTGTTTTGATATATTTATGTATTCTTTATTAATGTCTGTCCCCAGTTTCCTGATTTTCAACCCCCATCTGCCGCAATTTATTCCAACATCCATCCACCCCTCGTGTAGTCTAGCTCCCATCCAGCCCCTCAGATCTTCAGATTAATAATCCAGTATCCACCTCCGCCTCTGTCTTCATAGCCCATTTTTGGCCTTAATCCATTTTTCATTCGTCATCCTCACTCTTGCAACTGTGTCCTCCCCCCCGTTCCCTCCATCGGTCCAGGTTAATATATTAACTGAGGTCTCTCTCGCTCTGTCTTGCTGACCAGTGTGATTCTGAGCCCTATCTGGACTGTGTTGAGGAGCTCTACTATACCGCGAGATCTAATCTGGTAGTACTCTTTCTATCCGTCTCTCTCTCTCTCTTTCGGCGTCTCCCTCTGTCCATCTACACTGGCCTTTTTCTTTCTTTTTACTTTCAACCTTCACCTGATGCCTCCTCTGTTTGTCTCACTCTCTCCGTGTTTCTGTGTCTCTGGAGGACAAACTCTTGTCCTTCCTCTGGCTCGTCCTGAGCCAAACTGTCTCACGCTCTTCTTTTTCATTTTCCACAGTGCTGATTGCTTTGGCTGCTCGATGTCCGACGTGTATTTTTGTTCCTTTTCACATATTTGTTCCATCTATTCTGGTCCCTCCATCTGTTACTGCTCATTCTGTTCTTCTTGTTCCAGCCTTTGGTTTGTGTTTGTCTCACTAACTGGTGTTGTAGGCGTCATGGTGACCAGCGTCCTTAGTGATGTTGTTGTTGTTTTCCTGTTTTTAGATAAACAAACATTAGATTCAGTCACATTCATATAAAGTCACTGGTTTGTACCGTAGATGGTAGAGAAGATGGACAACGTAGGCGAATCCAAATCCTCTCTATCTCCTCCAGAGTAAATCACAAACCGGGCCTCCTCCATGTTAGTGGATGGGACATGGCCCAGGTTAATCTATTCTCCTGTGATTTTAAGAAGTCCTTATCACACGGACGTTAATATTCTGACTCTTGATTGGTCAAGCACATGTATCGGTGGGACATCAAGATGTCGTCCATCTTTATTTACAGTCTACGGTTTTATTTTGCTGTTATTTTTTAATTTATAAACATACACTCACCTTTTTAGTTTTTACAGTATTGCACTTGATGTTTTTTTCCACCTATATATTCTCACATTTCTCTCTACAGATTGTGCGTCTCTCTTCTGCACACTACTGCTTATGTGTTCTCTAACCTCTTGCGTCCTGTAGTTGACCAGAGCAATGAGGCCTTATTTGTGTGGGTGTGTTTGTGTGTGTGTGTGTGGCTGTAAGACGTGTGTGTGTCTCTGTGTTCTTCTGCAGTTTGTGTGTTTCCCTCTGCATGCTTGTTGCATTACGTCATTATCTTTAAAAATGTCTGTGACACGAGGCTGCGTTCACATTGTGGCTGTCGACCTGCAGCTTCATGAACCTGGTTGGAAATGTGCTGCAGGAACTTTACACTTTAATCATCCAACACCTAATCAACACGCTTTTTAAATGTGTGCTCAGCTTTAGAAAGGCTTTTTTGAAATACTTTACTTATTATATATATATAATCATTGCCTATATTTACCAAACAACCATTTGATGACACTCACATAAGTGAATTTAAATCTAGTTTTAAAAACAACTTCCTCAAAAGAAATCCAGAAAAAGAGACACTTCAGTTATTCCGTTCTCTTGCACCTTTAATTTAATATAAACTGTTTTAAATTTATCTGCATACCTTTGTCACCAAACATCCTCTTTATCAGAACGATAAACTTCGTATATTTAACATCTTTAAGAGGCCACA
This sequence comes from Platichthys flesus, assembly GCF_949316205.1. NCBI lineage: Eukaryota > Metazoa > Chordata > Actinopteri > Pleuronectiformes > Pleuronectidae > Platichthys > Platichthys flesus. The sequence continues at coordinate 926,592 of NC_084956.1, forward strand.
ATGTGAATTGCATTCAATCAAACACAAAGTGAACTTTACACACAGTTAACCGTAGGCTCAGTGTATTCAGCCTTGTTATGTCTGTGGTTATGAACGTTAAATTGCTGTTTTATGGGGATCATGTTATTTCTCTCAAGCTGTTTAACCGTCACTGTGGCTGCTGCACTAACAGCCACTGCAGCTCTCTGGCATTAGACCAGTGTTTCAGCAGTGGACACTGTTTTAATTTAGTTTAGACCAAAAGCTTCAGCTCCGTCTGCGGCCTCGGAGAAATCAGTTACACAGCCTCCTCTCTAATGAGCCTGTGATGAGATGTCTCTGTTCTAATGTCCCTTGTCTGTCTCGTAGGACTTGCAGCTGGACTATGGGCATGATTCACCGAGTCTACTGGGAGGAAACAAGTGAGTCTCAACTCTCTGCTCCTGAGAATCTCTTCCACTGGTTGCTCTCCTGCTCTTTCATCTACTGTGTCATCTGTCTTAGTTTGTTTTCATTTAGCTTCTCGTCGACTTCAATCGACTTCAACTGCTTTCAGACCTTTTTATTTAAGGAGGGACTGTTTGTGAGAGAAGACAAATGTTTGAGATATTCTTGAACTTTTCCTGCCGGCTCACATGTAAAATGATCGGACATGTCATAGTGAATACAGCTGGAGAAGTGTCTGTGGATGATAGACGAAGACCTGGAGGAAACAGAGAACATGTGAATATCTCAGGATGAGAAACAGGAGACACACACCTTCTCAAACTTCTCTGTGCTTTTCTCTCAATTAACAGGAGTCTCCTCAAATCGGTGGAGGAAGAGCTCAAGCAGAGGTAAGTCAGACTCCTCCTCCTTGATTTGCTGTTCCTCTAACCACGCCCACCCATCAGCCAATCATTGTTAACGGCAGGACTAATCAGGCCATTCACACGCATCTAACGCTGCTGCATTGACATGTCGCGGCTCTCCGCTGTCGGAGTTTTACTTTCCTCTGCGGCTTGAGTCACGCTTTGCTGTCACCAGGAAAAGGCTGTGCTTCATAGGAGCTTCCTGCAGAGCATGGCTTACACACACTCACACTCTCATGTGTGCATTCACTCACACACACACTCACACACACAAACACACACATAAATACAGTTTCCTACCCAAAGCTGCAGTGGGTGTATTTAGCCATTTTACTGGCAACTCTGTTTCCAAATTCTTCGCATTTTCCCCAAAATAAAATGACGACGATCATTATTGTGCTTCACTATTTCTATGATCTGCTACAACAAACGTGTTTCATTCAATTGTCTGCATAGAGTTTTATTATCTATAGACAACGTTTTAAAGAATGTCTTAGGGTCTATATTGGAGTCTTTATTGTTTTAGAGACAGTTTTGTTGGATGACATGCTCAAAAATAATGTTGCAGTAGAAGTTGTGTTCTTTATGATGTGGTTTGTTGAGTGTGTTTGCTCCCAGGTTCCCTCCCCTTCATCTCCCTTGTTAGAGTCAGGCAGGAGTTTACTGATCTGTGTACGATGCAGTTCTTGGTTTGTTTAGGAGTCTCTGAGGTGGATGTTAGTTCAGGATGCTACAGTAGATCTGAGTGGGTTCCTCATGCTGAGCTGTGACAGGTGGGATTAGTTCTGGTATCAGAGACGTCTGATGGTTCACCACCAGAACTTTCCAGTTTCTGATGTGGTCAGAGAACATTTGTACAGTTTACCTATAAAAGAAAAAGATTAGTAAACAGTTTGTGACGTTAACCTGAAAGTTCTGGTTTGTTGCTCTACTGTAAAAGTACAAAATAAACACTCAGTCAACCATCTTTCCACTTGGCTTTATGCCTGTTATATTAATTGATATTTCAAGCTAATTTTTGTGAAGATAGTGTCTAAATAAAAGAACAAGGAGACATTTGACTTAAAGATGATTAAATACATGTTTCTCTGATTTGAACAGTTTGAAGCGATGGTTCTTTCTGTAGATCAACACTGTGGATCAGAGCTGATATCTGAGGATGAACTGGATGTAACTTGCAGTAAAGTTGAGAGTTTGAGTCTGCAGTGGAGGAGTGTGTGGATCTGAAGGACTGTTTGTTTTTAAACAGTGAGTCTGTCTACCTGTGGGATTATCAGCAGCTTATTGGGTCAAGTCCCTCGTGGACCGAGCCGGTTGTAGATGTGATGACCGTTGATCGATCTCAGTGGGAACATCAGACTCTGTGTTTGAATCCATTCAGTCCTTTCAGATCTGCCCAGAGGTCAGAGGTCATTTGTGGACCAAGCTTTACTCAGATCTCCCTCCCCTTTCCCCTCTTCCTCCCAATCCTCATCCACCTCCTCCTCCTCTTCCTCCTGTCTCCATTGCTTGCTCCCATTCGCCCTCTCACGTAATCTCTCCCTCCTCTGCTCCCCAACTCCATTCTCTGTTTCTACTCTTTTACCTCCCTTTCCTCCACCCCTTCCTCCCCCACCCTGCTCCTCTCTTCACCTCCTCTCCCAGGGGCCATGTGGCACACTTAGGGGATGATGAGGATGAGGATGATGATGGTGCAGATGATGATGAAACTCACACTCAGTAAGTTCTCTCCCAGTGTTAGAAGTGGAAGCCTCTCCTCCTTGTCTCCTCCTCCTCCCCCAACACAGGAGGAGGAAGAGGAGTAGGACGAGGAGGAAGGCTTCGTCTTTCACAGTTTCATCCGAGCATCTTTACGCAGCACACCCCACCATCACGCCACATATGCCACCGTGTTTGTGTGTGTACAGACTGTGTGTTGACCACGCTGTTACTACTTGTGTGAAGTTACTAACAGTAACCCTAACCCCAAACAACCGGCAGCTGTGGATAGAGATTGGTTCTACAGTTTTTAAATACACAGGGACAGGGAGTACCGTCCATGTTCAGGACTGAAACCACAGGATTGATTGGAAGTGATTTTTGGTCCATTTAGATCCAGATACAAGTCAGATTCTGATTCATCACATTATATATTTTGAGAGACACAAAATATGTGGTGTGTGCGTCGTATTGTTGTTTCGTTCCTCATAACCTTGACATCTCATTTGCTGCTATCTTGTTTTGTTCCTAACTTGCGCCGCCATCTGTGTTCCTCATTGCTGTGTGTGTTCCTCCTTGCTCTGTGTGTGTGTTTGCCTCCTTGCTGTGTGTGTGTTTGTGTGTGTGTGTGTGTGTGTGTGTGTGTGCCTCCTTGCTGTGTGTGAGTGCGTGCTTCCTACTGCCTTCTCCCGCTCTTATAAAACTGTTTTTATGGCGTCCTGCCTTGTTTCTCTTCATGAAAAAGCCAAATATACACACAGATATTTTCAACTGAAGCCAGAAAGTCCTGGTTTCATTCACACCTAATAATTTAGGCATCATCCTCCACTGATTGATTATAGAAATAGAAAGAACCTTTAACTTTCTTGACTGTGACACATTTTAGTGTAAAGTGAAATCAGAGCCACAGCTTCTGGGTATTTACATAATGCATCAGTTCATATGTTTAATGCTGTGTGTGTGTGTCTGTCTGTGATTGGCTCCCAGCCTCTTTTGTTTGATAGTTTCATTGTCTGTCATTAACAAGTTAATCTTCCAGATATAAGCTGAACTCGATAAAGACTCTGTGAATAACGTGCTGCTCTATCGTCAGAATTATAGTTTTTATCATGAATCTGTGCTTAAAACCTAAAAAATGTATTAAATCAAATGTAAAAACAATAACAACTCAAACACTGATTAAATATTCTGTTTAACCAGATTAGTAAAACAATTGTCAGAGAATATGTTGAAGTATTAAAATGTTTGTAGTGATTTCAGCTCGACTTTTCTCAGAGACTTTACAGAAGCTTTATCTGTAGATTCCCTCATCACGTTGTAGTAATTAACCTTTTAATGAGTTGTCTTGTCCCAGTGTCAGGTTATGGTTTTTACTTTTCATTTCAGAGTTTACTTTAATGTCTGACCACGTCTGGTTTCCATATCACACATTACAAATCTAAATTTAATATTAAACCTTAAATGTGTGTGTAAAGAAACTGACCTCAATACGTATAAAGTATATAAGTATAAATTCTAAATATGTGATTTTATGATAATGGGAAGAGAGACCATAGCCTCGGTGGTGACATGATAACAATCGTCTTTATAGATTCAGTTTTTCTGAGTGTTTTGTTCATCAGAGGTTTAAACTCTCTCTTCTGACTCTTCAGTAAATCGAGCACCATCATGAGGCCAAAGGTCCCCCCCCCGCTGCCGCCCAAGGTATGAACAAGGCACTGTGTTATTCAGCCAGTGATTTGTCTTTTTAAGAATGAAATACAGAAGGCAGAATAGTTTTTCTCCTTTAAACTGAGCAATGAGCCGACTCTTTGTCTTTCCCTGTTTCCTCTCAGCCCAAGTCCCTGTGCTCGTCCCTGCAGCAGCAGCAGCTCAAACAAGACGACAGCCAATCGCACAGTGAGGATGACAGCGGAGGGGGGGGGACCATCAAACGCTGCCCCGTCCCGCCCACGGCGAGTCCGGCCAAGCCCGCCTCCAACGTGCCGCCGCGGCCCCCGCCCCCGAAGCTGCCGCCCCACCGCCGCAGCAGCCTAGGTAACGAGAGTCCGCAGCGCACGGACGGCGAAAACTCCGCCCCCGACGATGACGGGAGCTTTAGGCATTTCTGGGAGTGGCTCCACACGCCTCACACAGATGAGGAGCTGGAGGAGGCGTGGGAGGTGCTGAAGGAAGTGAAAGAGGAGGAGGAGAAAAAGGAGGAGAAGGAAGCGAGTAAGAGCAGCCGATTGGTAGATTGGTAGTGTCCACAGTCCCTGTTGTCCCCTTCAACTGGTTGTCTCCCATCAGTCAGTCCTCGGAGTCTGGTTGATGTATTTGTCCCATGAGCTCATTAATACTAGCGCCTTTTTTAATTTTGTTTTGTTTGTAGTTCCTCCCGTCCATCAGCTTCTGCTTAATATGGTTGTTTGTCATCTTTACTGGCACCGGATTGGTTGATTTACCCCAACCAGTCAAAACATACCAGTCTGCTACCACTTACCCCCTCGCTTCCCAGGAGGAAGAAGACGGAGGAGCGAACATCGTCCTGATCAGAACCAGAAACGTGTGTGATGTGATCCTCTAGTTTCATCCAGAGCTGAACACTCACGTCCGGCTGCTGGGTTGTTATTAGTGGTTAAATGAAACTTAAAATATTCAAAGGCAGTTTCTTTTATTTTGAGATAGAAGCTGAACACGAGCAGAAGCACCAATGGAAAAATACATCAATTACATCTATAAATATAATAACTATGAAAGAGAATACACGTGTTGAAAAACAATCAGTACAGGAGTTTTTCTAATATTTTCCACATTTCACTACTGTTTAAAACTCTGGATATTTTTAGGTTTCTGATTTTCACTTTGTGATTTGGATTTTTCGAGTTTTATACTGAATTTATTAAGAACAGGGCAAGTTGGATAATAATTCATATTTCTCTATCGTTATGGAAAAAGTCCACAGCTCAGTCCCAGTATTTAGATATTTAATTAGCCTACTCAAACTGATCATCCCAGTGGTCTGCACATTGACCAGCCACTGTCTACTGGGTCTGGTTCATTCACAGCTTCCTTTGGTCACGACCGTATTCGATCCTCAGTTTTCTTCCTGCTGCCGCCTGCTCCCTCCCACTCTGCTCCCAGTATCTCTTTGTGATAGTTCTCCTCTGTGTCTCCTGTAGATTACACTGTTCTCACTGGAATCAATGATGTTCATGAGTGTCGGTGTGGGTGGACTGTGCTCAGTGTCCCTCTGTCCCGACCGTCTCCCCCTCTGTCCCTCACACTGTCCCTCTGTCCCTCTGTCTCTCAGACGTACTGAGCCGTGTCTCTGTTGTCTCTTGTTGGTTGCAGGTAACGGGCTGAACTCTCCACACAACGGAGAGAAGGACAGTCCGGCAGAGAGACAGTCCACCATGCCCCCTAGTGTCCCCGTGCGGAAAGACAAGAAGGACGTGGCGGTAAGCAGACTTTGCTCAGCAGCAGTGATTTGTGAGGAATTTCCAAAGGGTCCAAATAGATTTCCACTGACTCGTTATCTAGTTAACATATTGATATAATGATAATAATGCACATATTGCTGAGTCGTGGAACAGAAAAGTCTTCACCCTGTTGAAGGAAGTTGTATTTTGTTCCTTTGCACTCAGGACACAGATTTTAAAGACAATGTTAAATAGTTCTCACAAATTCCAAAAAGGTTCCGTTAATGTGAAGTTTTGAATCCTGTGAAGTTTCAAAATGATGAATTTTTAATCCCCCATCAAGAGTCGGGCCAAAACAAGTGCTTACTGACTTTGTGTGTGTCTGTGTGTGTCTGTGTGTGTCTCTGCTTTTCTTCCCAGACGCCGATCAGCAACGGTCTCCCACCGACACCTAAAGTCCATGTAAGTAACAGTTTGGTTCTGCTTTGCTCAGAAATAGTTAAAACTGTAAGATTATACCATCATATCTATAATCACGAGCTTGGTTGAAGGTATCGTTATCTGTGCAGTCACCATGTTACCTGTTCAATTCTTCCTTTGCACCGTATTCATTATCCGTCTCCTGTTGGTGGCAGATGGGCGCGTGTTTCTCCAAAGTGTTCAACGGCTGTCCTCTGAAAATCCACTGTGCCACTTCATGGATCAACCCAGACACCAGAGGTAACCAGTAGGAAACCAGTGGAACAGCAGCTCACTCTTGTACCTGTTTGTTTATGTTGTAATCTGAGCTGTTTTTGCTCTAATGACTTCATTGTTGTTTTTTTTTCCAGACCAGTATTTGATATTTGGAGCTGAGGAGGGGATCTACACATTAAACCTTAATGAGCTGCATGAGACCACCATGGCGCAGGTGGGACTGAACATAAAGCCTTTCCCATGGAGAGGCCTCTGATCAACACTCAGTTAAATTCATTAAAGCTGCAGCACATTGCACAAACTCACAGATCTCAGTCTATGAGCTGTTCCCTGGGAAGTCTGTAAAACACACCAGAAACGCTGTATCTCACTATGATAATTAAAAAACATCCCAGATCTGCCTTAAAATGTTTAAGGGTTGGTTCTTGGCCCACGTCTCATCCTGCCGACAAACAAGTGAACAGAGCAGAGCAGCACATCAAATAATACTAATATACTTTATGAAAATGTGATCTAGTTGTGATGTGTTAATTTGCTGCATCTTAATTTTCTCTGTCTCCTGTCTGCAGCTCTTCCCACGAAGGTGTACCTGGTTATACGTCATGAACAATTGTCTTCTCTCCATATCTGGTGAGCTCTGACATCCATCTTCTTCTCTATCGATGCTCATAACAGGATTCCTTCTTTTCTTTCTCATATTAATTGTCTTCTCTTTATTCTGATTCCAGGGAAAGCGTCCCAGCTGTACTCCCACACGCTGAGCGGTCTGTTCGAACAGGCCCGGCAGCTGCAGAAGTTACCAGTAGCCATTCCCACACACAGGCTGCCTGATAAGATGATTCCCAGGTAACGCTCCGAGCAGGAGGCCAGACCACGTTTACCTGTGACCATCTGAAGTCTCCAACTCCAACTCAAACCACAAACTGTCTCTGTTTGTGCCTTTTACAGGAAGTTTAGTGTGTCCAATAAGATTCCAGACACTAAAGGCTGCCAGAAGTGCTGCGTAGGTGAGCAGGAGCATTTCACTGTCAGTTCCTAATCAGGGAACAACCAACTGACGAGTGTGTATCAACACTGGAAAACCACATATCATAGTTCATAACAAAGAGAAGATGCATGGAGGCTGACGAACAAAGTGTGTAGTGCTGCTGAGACACAACATGTGAAAGGTGATAATGTGTGTTGTGTTGTTTCAGTGCGAAACCCGTACACAGGCCACAAGTATCTGTGTGGAGCCTTCCAGTCCAGTGTCATGCTGCTGGAGTGGGTGGAGTCCATGCAGAAGTTCATGCTCATCAAGGTTCGTTCAGTGAAATGATAACTCCTCTTATTGGTTTACTCCTTTCTGCCGTCAGTCTTACTCACTTCCTGTCTGAGGTCGTCTCTTCACAAACAAGCGACTCTGACGCTTCTCTTTTCTCTTTGCTCCACTGGACAGAACATCGACTTCCCGCTGCCCTGTCCTCTGGAGGTGTTTGAGATGCTGGTGGTCCCGGAGCAGACCTACCCTCTGATCTGCGTGGCCGTCAGTAAAGGAACCGAGCTCAGCCAGGTGGTCCGGTTCGGCACCGTCAACCCCAACTGCACCTCGTCCTGGTTCACAGAAGAAGGTGTGAGAGGCTGCTGACGTGTTGTGAGGTTTGTGATGTGATGAACATGAAGGTTAAACACAAACTCTTCCTCATGTTTGTCTGTGCAGACACACCACAGACCTGTGTGATCCACGTCACTCAGCTGGAGAGGGACACCATCCTGGTCTGCCTGGACAGTGAGTACCACACACACACACACACACACACACACACACACCTCTGTTCTGCAGCAGATTCACCTGAACCCCCCTCTCTCCACAGGATGTATAAAGATAGTGAACCTGCAGGGCCGCTTGAAATCCAGCAGAAAGCTTTCAGCCGAGCTGACGTTCAACTTCCAGATTGAAGCCACAGGTAAATGAAAACACAACCACACCCACAACTCACATCTCCTCTCGTGAGTCTTTAAATTACAAGCTCCTTTGTCTCTGTGCTTGTTTGCAGTTTGTCTCCAAGACAGTGTCCTGGCTTTCTGGAGGCATGGCATGCAGGGGCGGAGCTTCAAGACCAACGAGGTGCGATGTATAGCGAGTGTGTGTTTGTGTGAGAGTGTGTGTTTGTGTGAGAGTGTGTGTGTGTGTGAGATGGCCTCTGGGCCGTCTAATGAGGTCCATGCATCTAGACAGGATGTTATTTAATGTCAGACTGTTATTGAGAGACTGTTAGTTGCTGTTGTTGTAGCTGCTTAATTCCTGAAATACAAGCAGGTCGATGAATTATTATATTTCTTAAATAACAGAGGTAGATTTTTCAGAAAACTGAATTCAAACTTTAAAGTCTTGGTTTATGAGAGAACCACTTTGAAGATCTTTCAATGATGAAAATCCGACGGATGATCATTGACCATCAGCCGTGATTCACTGGACCTCAACATGCCCCCCCCCCACCGGACATGTCCCGGTTTGTCCTTGAACTCTGACCTTGACCTTGTGTCTCCCTCGGTCAGATCACCCAGGAGATCTCTGACAGCACACGCATCTTCAGACTGCTGGGATCCGACAGGTGAGAACACACCCGTCACCAGCTTGTACACTTCACATCGTCCCGTCTGTCTGTGTTAACTTTGATGTCTTCTCACTGAAGACGTTCTGACTGTAGACATCCAGAGGCCGGGGACAGAGGCATCTCTCTGCCCAGGTACACTCACTGCTCGCTGGCCTCACGCGGCCCAACCTCTGCCTCTTTCTGTGGGAAGTCTGGAGCTCTGCTTGACTCAGGAGCTTTAGGAGGAGGGGGCTCTTTTAATAAGTCATGACGGCATTGACACCAAAATCATCTTTGTATGGTCTGAACACTAAATTCAGCTTCACCACATCTCATCAATTTGAGCTGATCGACCTGTATTAGATGATCTTGGTGTCGTCTGTCCCACTGCTCAGCGAGAGCCTGTGATTTGAGTTGTGAGCCGTTCCTGTCGAACCAGAGACTGTGTATGAAGCTGCTGCACGTGGACCAGTGCCACCATCTTGTTTGGCTTCACCTTGGGAGAGCTGTGGTGTCGTCAGTCTTCATAAACAGTCTGTGGTTCCCAGCTTTCTCTCTGTCTCCCTGCAGGAGACCTGAGGTGATCTGTAGTCTCTTAATGAAGTGTGTCCCTGCTGTCTCTGTCTTCTGTTAACCGGGCGTTCACAGGGTTAGACTGGATCCTGCTGCTTGTCTCTACACATCTTACTCCTGAACTAACAACAAGCTCCAACCGACTGGGGTGTTCCTCTATCAGGGAATTAAAGGGAGAAACCTGATTTATGTGTTTGTATCCTCACTTGTGTGTGTGTGTGTGTGTTTGTGTTACAGGGTGGTGGTGCTGGAGAGCAGGCCCACTGACAACCCCACAGCCCACAGCAACCTCTACATCCTGGCAGGCCATGAAAACAGCTACTGAGACACACTCGCACACACAAACACAATCTCTACACAGCGTACCACTGATGCAACCGGGAGACACACACTCAGTCCGACGCTATCCCAGCGGCCTCCACCTTCTCACTGGGCAGTGGAACTGGGAGACGAGCAGATTGTGGGTGCACACGTGGATTCCCACTCCGCAGTGTTTGTTTGTGTATCAGTTGGGCGTGTTGTAGAGGACGGCGGGTTGTGGGCTGAAGCAGCTGGTCTGAGGCCAGTCTGGGTCGCGATGGCTGGGGGGGCGGGGGGCGACTTCAGCCCAGTATCCTGTTAGCATCCCACCTCCCCCTGCACCGCACACTGGGAAACAGCGTCCAGCACAGAAGTTCAACACTACTTCTACTACTACTTCTACACACATTAGTACTACTACTACTACTGCTACTCGCGCTACAGCTTCACAGAACAGCCATCTTGCACAGAACACCTCCCCTTCTCCCCTTTGTTGTGTTCTCCTCCGTCTCCTCCTCCCTCGTTTACTTCCTCCTTTTTTTTAAACTACACCTTTATTTATTGTGGCATGATGTAACTTTAACAACCAGGATGGCTTTCCTGTTTATTACATTTTTTTTTAAAGGATAAAAAAGAGAAAACGGACTAAAAAAGCTTCGCCACCTCTTCTAGAATCAAATTCCAGTTCCATCACCACACAAGTGCTTAATTGACCTCTATTTAATTGTTGTAAATATAAATGTAGTATTTTTTGACAGAGACAAACACTAAAAAGACTAAGGTCGTGTAGATAGGTGTGTGTATAGTAGCTCTGTACGACGTGGAGACAAATAAAGAGACAGAGAGACGTGGGGGTGTGACAGGGCAGTAAACTCACTTCCTGTTTCCCCGGTCATGTGACGAGGTGCAGGCCCCCCCCCCCGCGGTCTCCTCAGGTGGAGCGTTAGTCGTCTGATGTTCTTATAACGATCTGCAGCTCAGGATTGGACTGAGCGAACAGGAAGCACTGCTGATTGGTCCTTTTCATCCTGCATGCGTCGCCATCAGACTTCCTGCTTGTTCGCAGCACAGCGACTGATTCCAGGTCAGCGGACGTTTGAGTTCAGTTCATCTTCGTTTCTGTTTCCTGTCTCGACATCATCTTCTGTTTGTTTTTTATTCTATTTTAATCAGAACGCCTCATTTCTGCTCATCAATGTTTTTTTTTTATTGAACCACTGGTGTTAAGATTTTGCACAGAGAAAAAAACCTGTATTTGATAAACAAATGTGATGTCATTATATGACCTTGTTTGTATGCACAGTGTGTGTGTGAGTGTGTATATGTGTGTGCATAGACATGTTAGTGCATCGTGTACAGATCTGGTCTTTAAGTGACAGTTTCTGCCTGAAGCTCTTTGACAAGCTGGATTTACACAGAAAGATAAATGTTCATATTTATACAGTAGAGCCGGTTTCAATGAATCATAATAAATAAAGTCAATTAAAGCCTAACAGTCCGATGAGGAAACCACATTTAAATTCACCAATTATTTTCTGGGAATTGATAAAAATTTTCAAAATATAACCCCCCTGGATCTGCAGCAATATTTAATATTTCACTTTTTTAAGTTAATGTGAGAACTTTTTGTAACAAACAGAAGTTCAGGCATGGAAAGAAACTCTTTGTCTCTGGTAATGATAAAATCATTTGATAGATTTCTCTGTGTTAAGAGCAGCAGAAAACCTCACACTGGATCAAACGCATGTAAAACCAGGATAATAACACTTTTTATGATAAAACCTGTGTGTGAGGTTTGAAGATGACATTTAGATTTCTGTGTAGATCTTTGTTTGCAGCCTTCACAGCGGGGACGCTCTCTGAAGGAGGAGCAGCATGTGGTCGTTCACTAACATCTTCACAAGCTGGGACACCAGACCTCTCTCACCAGATCAGATGAGAAACACTGAAATCTCTCAGAGCTGTTACTGACTCCTCAGTGAGCTGCAGGTGGTGAACCAATCAGATCAGTCAGGTTCTCCACACTAGCACAGCGTCACCACATCAATATGACACTAAGCACTCCTGGTACAGTGATACAGATGTGGTGGTCCCTACTGGGTGAACTGGGATGCCTCTGGTTGACAGACACTTGAAACTGGGCTGAGACCCTGTGAACAGAATCTGACTCCTGCCGACACACGGGCTTAGAACCCTGCGTCCTGTGAAATCTTGTGCTTTAACATTTACACACAAACTAATTCAATGCTACACTATGAATCCTGTGGTAGACCGAACGATGATTACATCAAGCCAAAGTTCAGGTGTCACTCCAGGCATCACACCTGTGGCCCTGCACGCTGTTCCACTGGTCCACTCACTGAGCAGATCCTCTCACTGGATTCCAGCTCCAGCTTCATTCTGTGTTGTTTAAATCACCTGAGCACAAATCTGGATCATATACAAGACGTTAGGACTTCACCATCCTGCTCTTTTCACCTCGTCTGGAGTCTTCTCCGGTTCTCAAACAAAAACCAAATCACTGAGCTCTTCAGGCGACTGTCGCTCGGCACAGAGATTTTCACAAACCAGAAATAAGAAGTAAACACGGACATTTATTGCCATTTGTTAGATTTGCCTTGAAAGTGAGTGACTCCCCAAGTCAGGTGGTGTAGCCACAATCAAGCTAACACGCTAGTGTCAGAGCTGCAGCCAAGTTCCATTCACACAATAAGCTTCTTTTACAAATGTCTTCGTTCAGCGTCAGAGAGAGAATTCAGTTCCATCCACTGATTATTCACTTTTAATATTTAGCTCAGTTCATCAATTTGATAGATTGATTGAAATCTCTCTTGATTTTAGCAGCGTTTCCAGTTTATCGTACATTTGGAAGAAATTCATCAAACTTTCCTTTTACATCTGGATTCAGGTCAAAGAACAAACTGTTTCTGGATTTGATGTCATTTTTAATGTGATGCTTAAATAAGATATAATAATAATATAATAATTAGATAATTGTGCAAGATGCTCTCGTTGAAAGACAAAGTTAACGAGAGATTAAAAACTCCTCTATCACAGCCGCTCATATAAAATTGTTAAAGTTATGTTTTTCTCCTGTGGGTTCATTCAGTTTTATTTTGGAGGGGAACTTCCTTTTAGCAGAACAACAATGTGTCTCCGTGGGATTGACAGATGCTTCATGATTCCTCCGTTCGGTCGCTATCACACCACCGTTGTCTTTTTGTTTTCATAATGCAATGCACATGTTATGAAATGTATATAGTGTAAAATAAAAATGGGTTTGTTTTACATACTGTATAATTGCCTATATTTTGTTTCAGAAGTGTAACAGATTTATGAGATGACAGGTTAACACATTAAAAAGAAGGAACTCAACCCGCCGCTGTCATGTGGTCATTTCTGAGGAGGTCATGTCCCCAGAGTGGAGGACACGTGGGGACACTGAGGGAGACGAGTGGCTGATGCTTGGTGGGTTTGAGTTGTAATGGATGTAGATGTCCACTGAGGGGCAGGAGAGGGGGGGGGGGGGGTAGTACAGAAGTGAATGGAAACAGTGAATGTCCAGTTCCTTCAGTGAGAAGCTGTCTGTCCCGGTGGTTCTTTGTCCCAGGGACTAACAGCAGAGAGTCCACGGAGCCTAATTGGGTGAAGGGTTGAGGGACATCTGTCTGATTAGCCTCCTCCTCCTCATCCTCCTCTTCCTCTTCCTCCTCCAGCAACAGACGGGGATTAAGCTTCTGCTCTGTAATTATTATAAATCATACGTCAGCAGAAAGCCAGGGCCGTGTCCCGAGGAGGAGGAGGAGGAGGAGGAGGAGGAGGTGCAGCCGCTGAGGCCCCGGGAGACGTGGAGCGGACACGGGCCGGAGGAGCAGGAACATCCGCCGGAGTCAGCGCCACGACGCGCACACACACACACACACTCCCCCGGCACCGAGCGCGGATAATACGCATCAAGATGGCGGTGCAGGCAGAGGAGAGCGACGGGAGAGTGAGTATAACGTGGAGAACATGGAGGTGTCCAGTGTGTGTCTGTGTGTGTCTGTCTGTGTGTGTGTTTGTGTCACGGGTCGGATTCTAACGGACCGTTATGTGGCTTATTATGAGGAGCGCGTCCCGTGCGCACAGGGCGGCGACTCTTTCATGTGTGGCCGGTGGGGGGGGGGGGGGGGGGGGGGGGATACGGTGCGGTCACCTGGACGGAACAGCCGCTGCTCCGCGCGCACCGCAATGTGCGTGAGGCCGATTAATGATCTCACGCTGCTCCGAAGAAATAACATCATGACGGGTCTGCTGCTGCCAGCGTGTCATTGTGTAACTGTAGCTAGCGTGCGTGTGTTAGTGTGTTTCTCTGTGCGTGTCTGTGTGTGTGTTTAGATGTGTGATTGACAGCTCGCCTCCTGGTCTCTCTCTCTCCCGCTGCTGCAGAACGTGGAGCTCGAGCACCTGAACGAGTCGCTGGGGAACCCCGGCCTCATCTCACCTGACAAGGATCTGTCTCGAGTCCTGGTAGGGACCCCCCCCCCCCCCACACACACACACACACACACACACACACACACACACACACACACCACACGATCAAACGTGCGTAATGGATGAATTGTGCTTTTTGAGCAGACGGTGCCGTTCAGCGGCCGCATCCGGGGCGGCATGCGTCCCGGGAAGAAGATCATCGTGATGGGGATCGTGGACCAGGAGCCGGAGAGGTGAGGTCACCAGGTCCAGGTCCACATGTCAGACTCCCAGTTAGACCCATCATGACCCAGTTAGAGGAGCTCTTTGTTCTGGGGCGGACCTGCTCAGCCTCTCGGGCTGTGTGGGCAGCAGCCATGGGGAGAAGAGAGACTTCTTAAGTATGCAGAGACAGGGCGTTCCCCTCAGCAGGGGGGGGGGGGGGGGGGGTGCTGGGTATGGGTGTGTCCTCCTTCCCAACATGGAAACTTGTGTCCAACTTGGATGGAACCTCCCCATGACCTCATCGTGTTCTGTGGTCGGCTGCTGGAACACGATTCATGAGTTCACACAAAACCTTCAACTGAGGAACTTCCTGTGGTAATGTGTGTGTGTGGGGGGGGGGGGGGCGGATTACTGCTAATTAACCCAATGCTTTGCTCTTACACAGCAAAATTAAGATTCATCCCAGATTAGCTATCGGACTCACATCTGACGTCCTGTCTGTGTGCCCCCCCCCCCCCCCTCCCTCCCTCCAGCTTTGACCTGAGCCTGACCTGCGGCCGGGACCCGGAGGAGGAGAAGGAGGAGGAGAAGGAGGAGGAGCCACCGTACGACGTGGCCCTGAAGCTCAGCGCCCGCTTCAGCGACCGCCAGTTCCTCCGCAGTGCCCGCGTCTCCGGGAAGTGGACGGGGGAGGAAGTGTCCACTTCCTACTTCCCCTTCATCCCCGACCAGCCCTTCAGGGTAAACACCCCCTTGTGATTTCATCTCCTGCAGAAAAAAGGACATTTTAGTTTTGAACACAATTATATGTCACAACTCTAAAGTGTTGGACATCCAGAGACAAACAGGAAGTGCATCTCGCTGTTGAGTCCTATCTGCACTCAGCCGCTTTCCTGCGTGTTGTGTGTTTACTGGGATCAGCTGTTTGGGAGGGAGGAGGGCGAGCACGTGATGCATGATGGGTAATTGTCCAAAGACCTGAGGACGTTTGAGCTCATGATGTCAAATTCTGCTCTGATAATCCTGAATGTGGCCTGAAAAGCAACATATGGTGTTTGACTAAAAATACACAACCTTCCATGTGCGTTAATTTAACTCAACAAAAGTGTCGGCTTGAAATTTGTCTTTAGACAATAAGAGACAACACAACAGTTTAATCCTGCGTCTGGTTGTGTAACGTGATGATGTGTCGTGACTCAGTCCAACGCTCGGGACGGAGATCAGGACGTTTAGCAGGAAGTGGGTTTCGTTGGCATGTGGACGCAGGCGGGACAGGAAGTGGTTTCAGATCACGTGATCCCACCTGAGTCGGTTCGGTCCAAGCCGCACAGAGGGAAGTTGTTAACACTGATGCATTGTGGGATTGGATGAGTTTGGGTTCACAGGGTTTCAGTTGTTCTGAGAAAAGTTAAAACAATGAAATGGAGCAGCAGTGAGATGTGAGTTTATTTATCTGTCGGTTTGTTTTTTGGGTCGAGAAAGAACCTTTTAGATTCAGTTCAACATCCAAAATCCTTTTAACCTCTGGAGCTTATTGTTCTTTTATTTCAGTTTGATGCACAAACAACAATATGTAATTCTGTTTTTATTCTAAACCTGGATGATTAATGGTGATTATTAATTCTCTTTCCTCATGTAGGTGGAGATCCACTGTGAGCACCAGCGCTTCCGGATATTCGTGGACGGACACTCGCTGTTTGACTTTTATCACAAAGTGAAATCTTTGCCGTCTATCGACTCGGTACGGATACAAGGAGATCTACAGATCACCAAGCTCGGCTAACACCCCCCCCCCCCCCCCCCCCCCCCCCGCTCTGTAAGTCACGTGTGGAGAAAGGACTCAATGGAGACAAACACAAACACACAAGTTTGGCCGTTGTGTTGTCATAAGGCTCCGGCAGCGACAAGTTAGATCTCCTGCTTAATTTCCTTCAGTCCTTTGATCTGAGGCTTTGATCCATGTGATGGTTCTTTCTGTTTTTCCACGTAGCCCCAGTTCGGTCAGATCAGGATCTCACAGCTTCTATATAGTGTTGATTAGTTCTGTTGAATCCTTTAGGGACAGGGAGGCGGGGGGGGGGGGGGCTTGCATGGTACAGGAGCCAGTTACTCAGGAACATCTGGAGCTCAGCAGCTGAAAAATGCTTATTGAAGATGTTAATAAGTTAAAACTCTTCCTTGTTGACTGATGGAATTTATAATCAGATAAAAGATTGTTTTAGGTGGATGTGAAGTAATTGTTGTCGTTTTCTACTAAAACTTGTGTGCAGCTTCACCCTCTCCTCCGTGTTGGTGCGTGTACCCCCCCCCCCCCCCCCCCTGGGTTTGTTCCAGTTGTCACAGCAACACGCTGCAGTCTCACCGACCTAAATACCCAGATATGAAGATTATATCACACAACAGGCAGAGCGTCCAACACGCTACACAATGTTGTGTAGTGAATGCAGCCGTTCAAGAGGAGAATTGGTTTAGATGCATTTGGTCTTTCCTGCAAACCTCCTCTGACTTGGTCTCTAGAGCAGTTTTCATTTTCTGGAGTTTTTTTTTCACATATGAAGAGTGCTGCAGAGGTTTGTTCGGGTCGGACGTGTCCGGAACATTCCTCCGCCTGCAGCCGGACGCAGAACATACAAGTACAAGTTCCACTGAGGAAATCAAGGGCTTTTCTTCACAGCTCGTTCACACCAGTGTCGGCTCAAGCTCTCGAGTCTCGTTCTACGTGTGCGGCTCCTGGTTTTCATCCTGAGACATTCGTTTTCATCTATGTTCGTGTCCTTCACGTGTTTGAAACATCAGCAACACGCCCCCTCCAGCTCACTGCGTGTCCGGAGCACCTCTGGAACATGTCAGGACCTCAGTGCTGGTCTGAAAACAGCTTCGCACAATATGCAACTTGTGTTCCTAACCTTCCTCTCATTGTGTATCTGGGAGAAGGTGTGTGCGGTCCGAGTTTTGCAGGTTTTAGCCGAGCGCAGCCTTGTTCCTCCGTCAGCTGCTTGTTCCTGGAGCAGAGTCGGAGCCTGGTGGTTTCCTGAATGTAAATTATTTGTGTTTCTATCGTAGTGTAGAAGAAACAGCGATGCACAAAACTTGGTACCTGACATCACGGTGTTGGTCTGCTGTTTCCATGTCCGGTCTGACAATATGTCTCACGTGATTTATGGCTTTTTACAAAGTGTTGTTCCAGAATCGTTCCCACTGAAGCAGGAAGATTCTCTGAAACACGTCTAACGATCGGTTCCAGGGTTTGAACATCTCGTCCTTCACTGAGGGAAAGAGAGAGAAACTCAATCAACACAATCTGTATAGATTTCTGGATCACTTTCTAATAAAGGGTTGATAAGATGTAACGTATGGTTTTAATAATGAGTAATAATTTATTTACTTATGCTTTGTTAAATGATACAAATTTTGGCTTTCCAGGTTGCAAAAGGAAAAAAAATGTATTTGGTAATAATGTAGTAATTAGTTAATGTTGGTAAACCATCTATTAAACGTGTTTTTCAGGTACAAATGTTAATAAACCATAAAGAGTCCTGAAGTCCTCACTGTATTTTATTAATATGCTTTTCACACGATGAGATGTTACTGGTTAATAAATGGATTCTGCTGTAAATAGACACACAATACAAGGACCAGTTGAAGGGATTTGAAATAACCTGTTTACCCCAAAAATAGTTTCTAACGATGTTTACTTGACGAAATGTCAGTAAATTATTCATTTACGATTATTAAAGTTATGAACAACTTATTAACCTTTGAAAACTGATTTATTAGAAAGTGGTGCTGGTTGATGTTGGTTTACTAAAAACAGTTCTGATGTCAGCACACCTGTCGAAGTGCTCCAGCTCTGTGGTAGATCCTCAGAAGGTGAGGCCTCACGCTGCTGTGGATCTGGAAGAAGCCAGAACATCTGCTCAGAACATCTGCTCAGAACATCTGCTCAGAACATCTGCTCAGAACATCTGCCCTGACCGCCCTGCGGGGCGACGCAGAGCCACATCTTCTCTTATCCTCATCCTCTTTTTGTGTCCAGTCATCACAACCCACAGAGAGGACGTTGCTTCCTTCACTGGGAGATACGCTCGCTGACTGGTTTTCTCCCAGTTGCTCAGGCGGCGTCTCTCCAGGCGCTTCTCGTTGTCGTTTATTTTAGACACAAACAGGAAATGAGAGCAGTTTGTTGTGAGAGGGCACAAGGAGGTGGGAGCGGCGCTGTGTGTCTCCAGTTGTGCAACGGGACAAACAACAGGCGAATGATGTGTGATTGTGTTGACGGGTTGTGTGTTTGGATGCATCTTGTAGAGTTTTCATTGAAAAGAAACGATGAAAACATGTTTGTGTTGTCTTCACGTAGAGACAAGGGTTTGTGGGTTCGGCTCCTCACACATGAAGCTGAACAGCTGTGTGTGTTGTTGGGAACCAGTCAGATGAACACTTCCTGAATTCAAGGGCTCAACGCAGGGGGCGCTGTTTGTGTGGTTGTGCATGGAGCTGAGCTGGAAGTGTGTGTTTTCTCCCTGTCTTTAGATCATAATGATAATCATTTTTAAATTGTCCCACAACCCTTGAACAAAGTGAATGTGATTCTCTTCCTGATTGTATTTTGATGAGAACAAACTGCCCTTCCTGCCCTGAGTGGGGGAGCCAGGTCATGTGACCCAGGTCGGTCAGTGGCTCAGCTTCTAGACGTTGGATGTAAAAAGTGATGAACTTGAGTTTTTACAAGACAAGTTGATTTGCATGTGAGTCGGCCCCGTGGAAAGACTGAGGTCTTATAAGTCAGTTTTCATTCCAGTCCAGCATGTGATTTATTATATTTTGTACATTTCTCAGATATGTTTCAAGGGGAGATTTTCCTTTGGCCTGTTTTCTTGTATATGACCTCATATTTATGAAGACTGAAGTTGAGACAGAACCTTGATGTTGAATTATGGGATTTAACCGTTGACTGTATAAAAAGATGGACGACGTGTCAGTTAGAGTCTGTGCAGTGGTGTCAGAGGCTGACACGCCCTAGACCAATCACAAGTCACCAGTCAGCTGTCAATCACAACGTTTCTCCCTGTGTTAATAGCATCAATTAAGGATAAAATGATCATAAACACAAACATGTGAATGAACCTCAGTGTGATAACAACTATCTAATTGGAAATCTTTAAGAAAAATGTATTTCACGTGTGCTTTGACTTTTTAGTTTGGTCCATGTCCCATTTGCTAACATGGGGGAGACACCCATACTGCAGTCAGCCTCCAGGGGGCGATCCAAATGATTTGGCTTCACTTTTAGGGCGCTGTGATGTCGTCCTTCTTTCGGTTTTTAAAATGTGCAAAACAAGAACTTGGACTTGAGTAAATCTTTGTTTTCCACTTGAGTTTAAACGAGGATACGAAATAAATAGTTTATGAAGAAAAACTCCACGTCTGTCGTGAAAACAGCTACATGATGATATCAGTGTCCTCTGAGTAGAAGTAGCTTCATGTGTGTGGTGTGGTTGTTTTCATTTCTATCTATCACAGTGTAACCAGCAGGATGTGTGTGCTAACGATGCTAATGGAAACATGCTAACTGTTTATATAACGAGGTTTTCTTCAATAGAGATGAAAGTGTTTCGGCTCCGACACGTCCAGACGTCCACACTGGATTTTACTGTGAGACATGAGGACACGTGTGAGTCTGAGGACAAACAGGATGTCGGCGTTAGAGCTTCTCAAAGTCGTTCATGGGACCAAGCATCACTCTGCTGCTGAGCATGTACAACGAGATGCCACAGACGCTGAGTCATGTTCTAAACCAGTGGTTGGATGATGACAGTGCATTCGACTCCTGTTCTCCACGAGTTCTTTTCTACTTTGCAAACCAATAAACTTCTCATCTTGAAACTGGCTTGTCCTCAGTGTCTCTGTCCAAAAACATTCAGATACTCAGGAGAAATTATTTGTAAAGGGTTCAAATAACAGGAAGGCAAAAGAAACAAGTCATTATTTGGTTTAATAAAAGTCCCTGAAAGTCTTCAGCATTAATTTAACGTTAGCAACAGACCTGCAGCTTATTATCGTTGAATCAATATTTATATTCTACGTTTCTGGTCTTATTAGGGCAGAGCACCAAACAGTGGGAGGCCCTTTTGAACTTGTAAGGATTATTGTTATTTTTTTTCTTTTCAGGCTAATGAATTGGCTTTTTGAGGCTTTAACATGAGCAAATTCTTACCACAATTTGCAGAAAATTAGAAAGTGATGAAAATGTACGTATTCTGGAGTCATTTTAATTTAATATATCTTTGCATTGAATGAATTTCATCATTCAGTATTTCAGGTATTCACCAATTCACTTGTTTTTGATCACAAATCTTATTTAAATGTTTCCTTTGTTACTTTCATCTTTGTCGCTTGTTATTTTTATGCTATATTATCTTCATAATCAATGTTTTTCTTTCACATGTGTTGTTCACATTAATGTTGCATAAGTGAATTTTGCCAAAGTCTACACTGTCAAGAACTATATATCCTTAAACTAAACTAAACTATCTATATGGAAATGTTCACTAGGAGAAAAGCAGAATTAGTGTCATGGGAAATCTTATGGTCACTTTGCTCTGTACCTGCTCACTAAGTTATGCACAGATGCTGCTCCTTGGTTTCCTGTGATTTAACACGATTTGTTCTATCTGTAACATTAAATACAACAGATTAGTGGATGTTAGATTTCACAGTTCACATTAGTATGTAGAAGTTGTCAGTACGTGTAGATGCAGCAGCTGCCCCAAGCAGTATCGGAGGTGTTCCAAACACAAGCATGAGGAAAGCAGCGACTAAGCACGAGAGCTGTGGCTAATGAAGAAGCTGCCAACGTCCTCTGGTGTAAACACTGAAATCCCAGACTTCCCAGTGCCTTGAGAATGAAACAGAATTAAAATGTGAGTCATGTGTCTTTATCTTGAGGAGTTCTCTCAACACTAGTGAAGAACATTTGACATCAGCCACAGTTTGCTCCATCTTACAAACATAAATAATTCATCCATCATGATCCCGGTCTTCTCCAGTCCTGGTGCACCAATCCAGGGAGCGTGTAAGGTGTTGTTCTTCAGTGTCTCGCTGATCTCCAAGCAGTTAGGGTTCATCAAGACAAAGGCAACACACAGCCACTGCAGAGACAAATACAAATGTAAGTAATGGACAAGGACTCCAGCACTTGATAAAACCTCAAAGAACAGCAACTCACCAAGCTAATGAATATAAGAACAAGCTGAATAATATCAGTGTAGGCCACAGAGTAGAGACCTCCCAGCAGAGTGTAGATGAGGACCACTGCAGCAGAGATCCAGATACACAGAGTGTAGGGCAAATCCAGGACCACACTCATGGTGCCTCCTGTTAAACCCCTTGGATCACTGGAGTTCTACTTACATACACACTGTACAAGTATCACTGACTCATATTCCTTCACATACATTTATTTTAAACTGACACTTGAACACAAACACATATATGAGGAGAGGTTAAAGTGCTTCTGTATATTATTACTTACCTAAACAAATCAGTATTAATGCTTGACTTAGTATATCAATAGAAATTGAGGCCAGACTCAGTCCAGCTGTCAGAACTGGTCCAGTTCATTTCTCTTAGTGGTTTAGCAAACACCAGGCCACCTTGATTTAATGAGGGGAAAAACAAACTAGTGATAATATCAAGAAAGGTTTAAATGTTCAACAGAAGAGTTTCCTGCCACAATAAAACACAAACCTTCTTGTCTTCACTTGAAAGCCGGAGTCATCGGTCAGAGCAGAGACGTCATGTGGAGGAAACATCCATCAGCTGCAGAGCTTCACTGGGCAGAGACCAGCTGACCACTGCAGACATGAGCAACTGGCTGAGGAGACACTGGTGGACCAGAAGGAAACCAGCTCCCACTCAGACAGGAAGTCACACTGAGGACACGTAAGGTGAGGGATTTCAAAATAAAACAGGACATATCGACAGAGTCCAGCTGGGATTTCAAAGTTTAATAAAGATAAAAGAAAGAACACATCAAATTATGTGTTTGAATTATAATCTGTTACAGTTCATCACATTTCAAAATAAAAAGCAAAACTGTCTGCAGACGAGTGTTTTCATCAAACAGAGAATTACGAGCCATGGAAATAATCACACATAACCACAGACTGTATATGGAACATAACCACAGACTGTATATGGAACATAACCACAGACTGTATATGGAACATCACCACAGACTGTATATGGAACATCACCACAGACTGTATATGGATCATAACCACAGACTGTATATGGAACATCACCACAGACTGTATATGGAACATCACCACAGACTGTATATGAAACATAACCACAGACTGTATATGGAACATAACCACAGACTGTATATGGAACATAACCACAGACTGTATATGGAACATCACCACAGACTGTATATGGAACATCACCACAGACTGTATATGGAACATAACCACAGACTGTATATGGAACATAACCACAGACTGTATATGGAACATCACCACAGACTGTATATGGAACATAACCACAGACTGTATATGGAACATAACCACAGACTGTATATGGAACATCACCACAGACTGTATATGGAACATCACCACAGACTGTATATGGAACATCACCACAGACTGTATATGGAACATCACCACAGACTGTATATGGAACATAACCACAGACTGTATATGGAACATAACCACAGACTGTATATGAAACATAACCACAGACTGTATATGGAACATAACCACAGACTGTATATGGAACCTCACCACAGACTGTATAAGGAACATCACCACAGACTGTATAGGGAACATCACCACAGACTGTATATGGAACATCACCACAGACTGTATATGGAACATCACCACAGACTGTATATGGAACATCACCACAGACTGTATATGGAACATAACCACAGACTGTATATGGAACATAACCACAGACTGTATATGGAACATCACCACAGACTGTATATGAAACATAACACACAGACTGTATATGGAACATAACCACAGACTGTATATGGAACATCACCACAGACTGTATATGGAACATAACCACAGACAGACGATGTCCTTTCTGACATCGTCCTCCATTGAGTCATTGGTGAATAATAAAAAATACATATTTATACTTATGAATGGAAAACATCAAAGGTTGCATTCAAACTTTTGTTGCATGATGGCGGCAAAAATATACAGAATAAACTTTTTTTAGGGGCCAATGCAGATACTGATATCAAGGAGTAAAAAACATCACTTGTGTATGAAATTGCAAATTAAAGCTTAAGTAAAACAATATTCTTTAAAGAAATAAAGATAAATTGAAAGAAAACACAAATACGACAGAATATATAGAACTTGAATTAAGACATAAAAAAATCAATGTAAAATATAATCATAAAGCACATTATTCATCCTGTAAAATAAACCTTTTCATATCGGAGCATATCTTAAAAGGCCCATATCAGCCAATTGAAATATTGAACGTAAACACAAAAGCAAATATCAAAACATTTCTTTTTTCATTTATACTGAAATTCAATCCAGATCAAGTCGTTCTTTCCAATGAGCTGTTACAAAACTGGTGAGTCTAACATGTGAAGGTGTTTCAGGATGAATGTTGATTTTCATGCTCTTGTTTCCTGGAGGATGAACCATTCATAGTCCTCCTGAAACAAAGAGACAATAACTATAAATTACTAAAGTATTTTACAAGAAGTATTTAATAATGATATGATGGAGTTTCAGTTGAGGTTTATTTCAGATGCACATGAGCCAGTAGCTGAACAGCCAGTTGTTAATATTTGTACCTGAAGCTGAATGTGGATTTTCATTAACGTAGTCAGACGTCTCCTCTGGATCACCTCGGGTTCCTGTGAAGATCAGACAAACGACTTGAGAAGGTGGAGAACCACTGTTTGATTCATCTAGTTGATCTCGTTGCCACTCTAATATCTCTATCTCAACCAGCTTCACCAGCTTCAGGTGCTCCACACGTGGTCCAATGCAAATGAACGTCCTTGTTGTTCAAACATTATGTGGACGCAGCAAAACCGATCCCTGGTTCAGTTTGATCCGGGTCAGACTACATTCTGGTGCATTGGTCTGGAGCCGGGTCTGAGGAACCTTCCACCTGTAGCTCTGCTTCAGACTCAACTGAAAAGTCCAAATGTCTGTCTTTGGACCATGTGACCAAAATGAGATGTTGGAAAACCACGCGTGTGTATTGATGTCATGACTTCGTGTTGGACATTTCTGTCCTCCTCTGCCCGTCCACCTGAAACCAGAAGGTTTTTCATTGTGGACTTCTCTGCAGGAGACTCATTTTATACTGTACCTTCCTCCGTGTCTCCTCTGATTGAGTCATAGATGCAGTCGTCACCTACGAGTCAATAAAAAATCAAATCAACATGAAATGTATTTGGAAACTTTGTGACTAGGTTCTTCTGAAAAGCATCAAGTTAGAAATATCTGAGAAGGCATTCAGGAGGAGAAGGACGACTGACCGTGGAGAAGAGACGAGTACACTGGCAGCTGGATTTCATCGTATTGGACAGTTGGGTCTGAGCTCTGATTGGTTCTCAGAGACTGGCTGAGTCTGAAACAGTCAAACGTCACAAGTGAATGAAACAGAAAAAGTAAAGTATTGATGTTTTGTTGAAGATGAAACAAGAGAGAGTGGAACCAACCTGTCACAACACAGATCTGTGGAAAAGACAATAATGATCACGTTACATGATTTTATTTTTCAACCTCTGCTCCATGACTATCGTGACAATAGTTTGAATGAGTTTGATTTAAATGAACTGAACCAGAGCAGCTCTCACTCTTTGAATTCCTGCACCAACACAACAGCAGCAGCGAGAGGAGGAGAATCAGTGCGAAGCCTCCAACCAGCCCAACGACCAGCAGCACAGGAGACGCAGAGGGAGGTGCTGCAGGAGTCACAGATCAGACGAGGAGCAGTGAGGAGCAAAGAAAGATCCATGACGTGGAGAAACATAGAACCAACAATTCAGACATTTTGATTTGAAAAAAAACAAATGTGTGAATAAGGTTTGTACTTGAAGAAAAATGTTATATGTCCAAAAAAGTTTCCAGCTTTAAAAATAAGTGGAAAAGTTTTATAAGTGTATTGATCAAGAGGACCTGGTGTTTAGAAACCGTCTCAGTGAAAATACTGAGTAGAAAAGTTTTGAATCTACTTCTCAACCTGGAGACTCCTTTTCTACCTCATATTGATTACACTCACATTTTACTGACATCCAACTCTCCTGTGAGAAGACTCCTGAATGTTCACACTTGTAGGAACCTTCATCTGACTTTGACACAGATGAGATTTCCATTTTCCCTCTGATATCTCTTTGGAGGAGTTCATCATTTTTGTAGAAAGAGAAACTGGAATCGAGTTTTCTTCCGAACCATGAGCAGCTGAGAGTAACGGACACTCCCTCAGTCACAGGATGGGCAGGGCTCTCCAGGAGAACACGATCTGAATCTGTAAATAATTAAAAAACCATCAACAATGTGAACAACCTGATAATTCAGCTCGTATATAAACAGCTTGAGTCTAAATATTAGATGTTAAATGGAGCCAAAGTCATTCAATGCATTTTTTGTCACATTCTGCTCCTCACGTCCATGAGCTGTACGTTGTGTGTGCGCTGGAAAAACATCTGGTTTCAACACACAGCCCTGGATTCAAGAGCAGGACATCTGAGCTCAAGCAGGGGAGAGTTGAGTGTGAGCGCAGGGTTTAGAGTGAGAGCTTCACTAAATCTGAATGGGACATCAATAAGTCCTGCTCTCCAACCAAAACAGTTTGGAATGAGTTTGATTTAAATGAACTGAACCAGAGCAGCTCTCACTCTTTGAATTCCTGCACCAACACAACAGCAGCAGTGAGAGGAGGAGAATCAGTGTGAAGCCTCCAACCAGCCCAACGACCAGCAGCACAGGAGACGCAGAGGGAGGTGCTGCAGGAGTCACTGATCAGACGAGGAGCAGTGAGGAGCAAAGAAAGATCCATGACGTGGAGAAACATAGAACCAACACTTCAGACATTTTGATTTGAAAAAAAACAAGTGTGTGAATAAGTTTTGTAGTTGAAGAAATATTTGAATATGTGCAAAAAAGGTTTGTAGTTGTAGAAATACTTTGATCTCTGTGTAAAAAAAACATGAATTTCTTTTTTATAAGTGTATTGATCAAGTGGACCTGGTGTTTAGAAACCGTCTCAGTGAAAATACTGCGTAGAAAAGTTTCAAATCTACTTCTCAACCTGGAGACTCCTTTTCTACCTCATATTGATCACACTCACATTTTACTGACATCCAACTCTCTGGTGAGAAGACTCCTGAATGTTCACACTTGTAGAAACCTTCATCTGACTTTGACACAGCTGAGATTTCCAGTTTCCCTTTGACATCACTTTGGAGGAGTTCACCATTTTTGTAGAAAAAGAAACTGGAATCGAGGTTTGTTCTTCTGAACAATGAGCAGCTGAGAGTAACGGACTGTCCCCCAGTCACAGGATGGGCAGGGCTCTCCAGGAGAACACGATCTGAATCTGTAAACAGTTAAAAAACCATCAACAATGTGAACAACCTGATTATTCAGCTCGTATATAAACAGCTTGAGTCTAAATATTAGATGTTAAATGGAGCCAAAGTCATTCAATGCACTTTTTGTCACATTCTGCTCCTCACGTCCATGAGCTGTACGTTGTGTGTGCGCTGGAAAAACATCTGGTTTCAATACACAGCCCTGGATTCAAGAGCAGGACATCTGAGCTCAAGCAGGGAGAGTTGAGTGTGAGCGCAGGGTTTAGAGTGAGAGCTTCACTAAATCTGAATGGGACATCAATAAGTCCTGCTCTCCAACCAAAAGACCTCCCTCTTGAGTGCAGAGAGGGAAACAGCCTCCGGGTGGCGCTGTGGGCTGTGGCGTCCACACAGTCACGTGATGTGTGCTTGTTTAACGCAGACAGACACACTCTCACAGCTGATTCTGGTTGTTGAACGTGTGGTTGTGTAAATAAAGAGGGTGAATTTCATCCAGAGATCATGTTTGATGTGATGCACCTTGGTACATGTGGGGGGTGCAGCTCCTGCAGGAGCAGTGAAGGGAGGCAGTGCTCCCCACTTTCAGCTACTGTACATTTAAATCACATTATGGGATGTTGGAAACATGCACAGTGTGAATAGATTCAATGAAAAACTACAACCTCTCGTGATGTTGACTGCGTTGCTGATCTCTGATCCAGATCCACACCAGAAAACTCCAGAAGGAAGATATATGTTCCATGAGAAGCTTGTCATTGTCTTGTGAGACTTGCACTCTGTCAATTCTACTTCTCCAGTAAACATCCACAATCTCCACTCATCAGAGTTTCCCTCGCAGGTCAGACGGACGTTGTCATCATCGAAGTGCTGCACTGAGTCCGGCTTCACTGTGAGAGACACTGACGAATAGGAATCTGAAAAACGTGACATGAAGAGTGAAACAGAAACTAATAGTTTAAATGAGTTGAGCATTAAAGACGTGAAGTCATCAGCAGAGACTCCATCTCAGTCACTTCTTGTTTTGGGAATCAGGTCATAATATTACCAGAATACATTTGTAATGTTTCCAGATTAAAGGAGTCATTTTAGGCTTTGAGTCATTTTAAAGAGTAAACGTCAGAAGGACGACATCGTTTGTTGACATCACAGTGACATCACAGTGACATCATGATGATGTCAGTCCGAGCATATGATCATAAATAATATCACCTTCAGGTCAGTCCTATAGGATGCAAACAAAGAATAATTTCATGTGACATTAGATTTTGGGGAATGATTCTCTGATCAATATAAACTTCAGATTGTCTCTCTAACCCTGTATCTGTCTTGACCTTTGACCTATGACCTCTAAAAGTGAATAACCTGGAGGAACCAGCCAAAGTAAAGTTCCCCAAGTAACTGACCGACTGAAGGGACAACATCTGCTTCAAGAGAAAGAAACAAACTCACCTACAGGCCACACCCACTTTGTCTCACTGTACTCAGTGTAAAACACGGGGTCTCCTCTTCCAGCTCGACATGAATAACCTGCTGACTCCGTCAGGCCTTGGATGACGGAGGAGTTTTGTTCAGTTCCTCCGTCGCTTCCTGGGAGCAGCTCATAACTGAACTCAGGAGTGTGATATTGATCTGACTGGGGACATCTTGGGACTGGATCCAAACTAATGGGGTGCGCTCTGTACCAGTAGAACCTCCATCCTGCAGTGGGATGTGGAACCCCCCCACAGGTGAGAGTCCCTGAGGCTCCAGGAGTCAGCCATGATGGAGACACAGTGAGGACAGGTGGTGGTGCAGCCGCTGAAACAGAACATCGTCACAACAGAAACACGTCTTCATGTTTGTCTACAGATGTTCATTTTGGAACCAATGACATTTCTGGATGCTTCACATTCAGACATCGACATGACTGCCCCCAAAAGTGAAGCCAAACGACAACACCGCCCCCTGGTGGCTGCCTGCAGTACATGTCCACTATGGTTTCTTTAATTTGAGTTTGTTCACGTCTTCATGTTTCTGATCAGTTTGGTTTTAATTAGTTATTTGATGCTATAAAAACAGTGACACGTCCTGATTGACAGCTGACTCGTGATTGGTCAAGCATATGTATGGGCGGGACCTCAATACCCGTGCTCCACACCTCCATCATGATTTCACAAACTCTAAATGACCTGAAAAGTGAAAGATGGCTGGAATCTGGGATACTTCGGCTTCTCTTCTGTACATGTGCATATAACACATATAAACTTTGTAATATTTAAAGGTAAACAACTATATTTTAATACTAAACATGACTTGACTCACCGTCAGACAACGTGAGGGGAGCACTCCATCCTGTTGAGTTCTGCCATGCACCTTTCAGTCGGCCCTGACACCAGTAGCTGCCGCTCAGATCTGACCCCAGACTGATCCTGAACTCCTTTGTGTTGGGGGGTGCCTGTGAGCTGGTTGCTGTCCATTCATACTCCCACTCAGAGTCTCCTCCCTGGATCTCACACCTCAGGGTGACGGCTTCTCCTCTGTATCTGCTCGGCCAGTTGGGTTGAAGAGTCACAGCAGCTCTGTTGTGGACTGTTCATATTCACCAGTAAAGACAGAATCACAGCTTGTATCAGCATCAACCTTTACGTCATCTCAACAAACATCATGGACGCAGAATGGATTCTCTCCTCACTCACCGATTCCATGAATCCTGACTGAGTGACTGTACTGGGTGTAGTAAACTGGATCTCCTCTTCCTCCTCTGCACCAGTACAGTCCTTCACGTGAGGCACTAGCACTTTGTCCATGTGACTTGAAGTCCTCATCCGTCAGGGGCTCCGAGGTCTTCTCACCTCTGTACCAGTAATACTTCCATCCAGGTGATGCTGGGCCCACGGAGCAGGTCAGGAGCACACTGCCCCCTACTGGAAAGGCTCTGTGGTCAGCACTCAGCTGAGCCGCTGGTCTTTCTGTTAATGTTAAAAACACTTTGGCTTTTAGTCCATTTCATGTGAATTGAATGAAATGAGTAGAACATGTGTCTCCTTCAGTCTTCTGCAGTCGTACAAACTAAAACAGCAGTAAAAGCAGAAGCACAGAATGGTTTGGTCCAGATTATACCACCTGTTTGCCACATCAGAGCCACAAGTTAGCCACAGCCGTACCGTACATCAACCAAAGCTGCCAGACGTGGCCCAGATTCGTTTGGATCTATTTGGACCATGTTCACCACATGGACCACTTTAGGTTCACATCCAGATCACACTTTGCCTAGAGCACCACATGTTTACCATAGAGACCCAGGTGGGTTCTGGGATGGTTGGACCACATTAGCTCTTTAACAAGTGGACGAGTTTAGGCTCAGATCCATTCTGTCCACAGGAAAGCTAGAGGAGCAGCATCACTGCCTGAAGTGGACCACATCCATCTGGTCTAAAGGTGCTGAGCATCCACCTATATAATGATGGACCACATCACAGCTCCACAGCAGTGAGCTCGCCCCCTGGTGGCTGGCTGCAGTACAGGTCAGATATTTCAGGAGGAAAGGAAGTTCTTGTTCCTCTGATGTTCTGTATGTTCAAGTTTTGAGTTGAACTGAATTAGTTTTTGACGTTATAAAAACCTGGTGAAACATCGTGACTCACGATTGGTCGAGTATCATCAGGACCTTGGTCCCAGATCGTTTGTCTCCAGGATGTTTTGACTTGGATTCTGAAGAGCACTCGTTTCCTCCCAGATGAGACTAACATCTAAACATCGGTGAACGTCATCTTACTCGCCAACAGGCTGATCGCAACAACGAGATAAATATCGGTAAGATGTTCAGCTTCTGAATCGGTCCATCCCTCGTTACTTTTTTGTCGTATTCTATTTCTTATCAGCGCATATGAACATAAACTGAAGGAGACATTTGCCATTTTCTCAAAACTCTGTCTTTCTCACCAGAAACTGTTAATGTGACGTCATCGCTCCACTCGGTCGTGGAATTCAAGTTCTTCTTGTCTTTAGCCAAACACCTGTAGCTTCCACTGTCGGACGAGGACACGTTGACAATCCTGTGTTCATTGTGTGTTGGAGCCGTAGTTGAGTTGGGTTTGGTCCATTCATACTCCCACTCAGACAGTTCATCTGTGGGATTGGTCCATTCATACTCCACCTCAGTCAGTTCATCTGTGGGATTGGTCCATTCATACTCCACCTCAGTCAGTTCATCTGTGGGATTGGTCCATTCATACTCCACCTCAGTCAGTTCATCTGCAGGGAGCTCACACCGGACAGTGATCCTCTCACCGCTGAAGACCAGAGACCAGTCAGGTTGCAGGACCACAGAGGCCTTGTGGGAAACTGATCACAAATAGAAACAGAGAACAGAAGAAAGTAGAATGGCTCAGTACAGCTCCTCCCTCCACCAAACTGTACAGATACCAGTCCTCTCATCTCTTCATCAGGGAAAGAATCAAACAAGAATCACACAATCTTAAAGAAAAACACTTTGCAACTTCTTAACCTTGAAACAGCAGCTTCCAAGTTAATGTAATGATTCTCTGTCTTAATGAGGAGAAAGTTTCCTCCTTCTCTCCCTGAGCGTCTGTTCTCTGTGACTCTGGTGAGTGGGTTCCATCTCCTGAGAGAAGAACTGACTGAGAGTCACAGACACAACCAGCTGCAGCTGAAGAGTGAAGCTGAACTGAGATCAGTTCATAACACTCTGAACTTATTAAAACATATCAGGTGTGGCTGCAGAGGGCGCTGTTGCTCAGTTAAAGTTACATGTTAAAGAAAGTCTGGATGTTTGGATTCCATCTAAATCTCATTGGTTCTGTCTCAAGTTTTGTTGAAATCCATCCAGTAGTTGTTGTGTAATCCTGCTGACAAACAAATAAAGAAAGAAACGTCCAGGGACAGAATATAACCTCCACAGGAGGTAACTAGTGTTTGGATTTCTAAACGGACTCTTACCTCTGTTCTCTATTGTGACTCGGTTGCTGTCCTCTGTGAGGAAGCTTGTGTCTCCTCTCCGTCCTCTGCAGCTGTAGATGCCTTCCTCTGAGATGCTGATTTCATCATCTGTTTCATTATATCTTAGGATCTGAGCTGCAGAGGAGGCTGAGGTTCTTCTGAACCAGTCGTATCTCCACTCAGCTGCGTTCTCCACAGAGCAGGTCAGTGCTACGCTTCCCTTTCCTGTGATGGTTGTGTCATCAGCAGTCAGCCTGGGCCTGGGTTTATCGGCTTTCAAAGTGCGGGAGAGAAAATGAAAGATAAATTAAATGAGAAACAGATTAAAGCGTATGAAGCAGAGTTTCACTCAGTAGAGGACAAAGTTCTGATCGTAGAATATATAAGACAAAAAGGTCTAATGATGAATCTCAACATGTAAAAGGTTCATTGATCCCCACATAGCTCAATGCTTCAGGCCCAGATGTGGCCCACACTGTCACTCTGGCATCCAGCCCACACACCTCATGGAGGGATGGCACTGGGGCAGTCCACTGCTGTTTGCCAGAGCCGGGCCACAGATGAGCCGTAGCAATACCGTGTGTCAACCACAAGGGCCGAAGGTGGCCCCCATGTGTTAGTGCTGTTTGAGCCATGTTCACCATTCATGGACCACTTGAGGTCCACATCCAGATCACACTTTGCCTACAGCACCTGATGTGTGCCAGAAAGACCCAGGTTGGTTTTAAGGTATTTGGGCCACATTAGCTTGTTTACATGTGGACCAGTTCAGGTCCACACCCAGATGCTTTCTGGGGATTGGGCAGAAATTGGTTTAGTAGTTTTTACTGGTCCTGCTAAGAACAACCAATAGAAAGAGGTGAAGACGTAACGTCCTCGTGGAGGTTGTGAAAGATGATTGGACGTACGTGTTACTCTCAGCTGGAAGGCCTCACTCCACTCTGTTGAGGAATACCAGTCCGCTCTGGCCTTACACCAGTACTCTCCACTGTGGAAAACAGAGGCAGGGCCCAGCCTGTATTCACTGTGTGTGGGAGCTGTGTTTGGACCAGTGACTGGTTGGTGGGAGCTTGTTGTCCTCCATTCATATTCCCACTGGGTGTCTCCTCCTCCCTGGATCTCACACCTGACAGAGATCGTCTCACCGCTGAATATCTGAGTCCAGTTGTGTTGCAGCACGACAAAGCTTCTGTTGGACACTGAACATTCAACACAAATATAAAACCAACAGAGACAACTGGTTAATGTTGCTGCTGACTGGTTCTGTTTCATCGTAGCCAGTCATGAAAGCCTGCTACTCACAGGTTCTGTCGATGTGATGCACGTGACTCTTCTCTGAGAAGAAATCTGAGTGAGTCCTTCTCCCCCTGCACCAGTAGCTGCCTCCCTGTGAGATGCTCAGAGAGTTGTGCACAGGATTTGTTGCGATGGCGGTTTCCTCAGCGTCTGGGGAACGTGTGAACCAGTCGTAGCTCCAACCAGCAGACTGCTCCACAGAACAGGTCAGAGTCAGAGAGCCGCCCACTGGGATGGACGTCCTGGATGCTCTCACTGTGGCTCTGGGTCTGTGTGCTGCTCAGGAAAGAATATTCACATCTTTAATTAGGATCCTTCTTATTACTTTATGAAACTCAGTTCATGTAGTGAAGCATCTATTAAATTAGCAAAAAATTATATCTTCATCATTAATTAGGAGACAAGTCATTATTAATCTTTACATCTGTAGTAGTATAAATTTATTAAAGAACATTTAAAAAATATATATTTTCAATGGTGATTAGGAATCAGTTCATCATAATTTTATAATTCTGTATGTGTAGTTATATAGTATACATAGATAAAGTAATACTTCCATTAGGAATAAATTCATGAAACTAAATAATTCAGTATATGTAGTATAAATCCATTAAAATAGCAAACATCTATATTTTCATAGTAAATTAGAAATCAATACATTATTTTATTTTTTATGTTCGGTAAGTGGTATATATCTATTAAAATAACAACTTATAATATCTATATAATTAGAAATCAATCATGATTATTGTATAAGTTAGTGCATGTAGTATAAATGTATATTTTCCTCATATATAATTGAG